>NC_085138.1:52622002-52671878 GCF_035046485.1 Aedes albopictus | reverse complement strand
TTTCCTGGATGAATTTCTAAAAAAAAAAGTTTCTGCAAGAAATCTTGGAAAATTTTGATACCAAAATTAGAGTAAGTTCTAAAGGAAACTATGGATTAATATGTAGATTCTGGCTCTCTAAGTCTAGGAAATCCAAACAATTAAATTTGCATTGGCCGACGTTTCGGCCCAAAATAGCCAGAATTTTCAAAGCATTCCATTTCCAGTCGAAAACTTCTAGCTATGGTATAATGTTGGAAAAAGTCCATTGATGTTTTCCGCAGACTTGGAACATTTGTATAAACTTATGGAGGAATCTCCTAGGGAATTTTTGAAGAAATCTCCAAGGATTTTTTTAACGAATTCGTGGAAGAATTTCTGAAGTAATCTGTGTTAAAATTTCTGAAGAAGTCTGTTGAAGATTTTCAGTAAAAGTCCTTGGAGAAATTTATGGAGGAACCTTTGATTCCCTTTAAGAATCGTTAACCCTCTAATACCCAATCCCGCCTTTAGACGGGGTATAGTTTGAGCATTTTTGATTTTTTTGTTTAGTGGAAAATCATTTTTTTATATTTTTGGCTGATATTTAGGACTGTTCTGTATATCTCAAAATGGTTTATGGAGTATTTAAAAGGGCATTTACAATTTTTAAAAATCATTGAAAAATTGATGTTTTAGTCACCTTTTAGAAGTCATTGTTTATTTCGTATTGAATCGCTACAATTTACATATTTTAAATGTTTCCCAAATCATTCTATCCTTGTTTAATAGTTTAAGGGAATCGAATACACTCTAAAATTATTTTCCTTAAAATCACACGGAAAATAAAATTTTCTGTGAAAAAAATTAAAATAATAATATTTTAACAAATCCGTTCCCCAAATTGGCTTCCAGGAAAAATATAAAAGTGTGGGGATGTTCAAAAGTAAAAATTAGAAAAATCAAAAACTGAATTTCACGAAATCGAGAATTAAAAAGAATCATCTTCCAAAACATGTGAAAATCGATTTTAGATGACGAAAAATGATATTTAGATCAAAATAAAAAATTTGGGTATTAGAGGGTTAAAAGCATTTCATAAAAAAACGTGGATGCTTTCCTGAAAGAATTCTCGTATGGATTCCTCAGTAAACCTAAGGTGGGATTATAAGAAAACCCGTGGAAGCTATGGAGGATCCTATAACGAAAATTTCTATGAAAATTAAGCAATTCTGAAAGGATGCATGGACGCTGTTCTATTTAAAAAAAACTTTTGAAAGGATTCCATGGAAGACATTCTGAAAATAAATTCTGATGGTATTTTCTAAAGAGTTTTATGTAGCAATAACGAAAGGAATCCAGGGAAGGTTTCATAAAAAATGCAAATTAATTTCTGGGGTAATCTCAAGAAAACTTTGGAGAAAATAATAAAGAAAAATAAGAATTATCTAAAGGAATCAATGGAAGAATTCCTGAAAGATTTTTCAGAGAAATCTCTGGAAGAATTCATGGAAATTTTTTCCAATAAGTCCTTGGAGGATTTTCGGAAAAAATCGCTGGAGTAATTTCTGAAAATATGAGAAACTAAAGAAATTCCTTTAGAAAATTTACAAATAAAACTTTGAAAGAGCCCGTAGTGGAATTTCAGGAGAATTTGATGAGTGATCCTTGAATAAATTTCTGAAGAAATTCCGTGACGAATTTCTGAAAGACTTTACAAAATATTTGTTTTATTTGTAGGAATTTCTTAAGGTATCCCTCGAAAAAGTTCCAGTATAAAAAATGCAAAAATCACAAAGATAACTTACTTTTCCTGCATACAGGGTGTTAGGTTTGTGAGTGCAAACTTTTCAAGGGTGATAGAGGACCATGATTGGTTAAAAAAATTGTTCTACGCATACACATATATCAAATCTCAACTGTTACGTAGTTATTGAATTTTACATGTTTTGTACTATTATTGCCTTAACTGGTTATAACTTGACAATGGTCAAATTTGTTGCTATTTTTTACCCATATTAGATTGATTATTGAATTTTCTATCAAATAACATCTTTGAATCGATTGGTTAAGTCAAATAACTTAGTTTTCTAGAGCAAAATAGATCAAAGTAGTGTGTTTTAATTTGTTTTTAACAATTATCTTTAAAAAATGCGTAATTATTTAAAATTGTCTCTAAGACAGATCGTTATTTGACATTAAACTTCTATCTCTTATCTTTTTTTTGTTTTTTTTTTATTTATCTCCACACAGCAAAAAAAAATCTTGTGACATCACATCACTTTCGCTGCACATCAGTCGCGTCGTAAAAGGGATGTACGAATTACAACCTTTCCACACAGCAAATTAGCCGTCACACTCAAAGCTGGCTCATGAGCCGCTCCTGCGTGAGCAAACCCGCGCGCGAATCTGAATCATTTTCTCACGTGCGAGATTTTCATGCAAAATCTCGCTCTCACGAGTCAAGCGCCGAAATCTTGTTCGCTTGTAAAACGAATCCAAATCGATTTGAACGACATTCTTTATTGTTGTACGTAAGATTTGGTCTTATTCTATCATACAACCCTAAAAACTTCGTTGTAAACAATAAGAACACCAAGATATAAAGCAATGAGTAAAATAACGAGTCAACTCATGCATTATTTTTTCGGCGGTGAGTTTGACGAGTCAAGAATCGCGCGTGAAACAACTCAACCATGAGATTTGAGAATTTGAGTTGTAACCAACACTGATAAGAGTAAAAAACTTCGATAAGTTGAACCATTTCCAAGTTATAGCCAGTAAAGGCAATAATAGTACAAAACATGGAAAGTTCAATAACTACGTAACGGTTGAGATGTGATCATATGCGTAGAACTTTTTTTCTCCATTCATGGTCCTCTGTCACCCCTTAAAAAGTTTGCACTCACGAACCTAACACCCTGTATATGAGGCTTCAAAAAATACGTAGACCGTTTTATAATATTTGGAAGGAGAAATTTCCATAACGTACAGAGGTACAAAAACTTAAGCATGTAAATCACGTTCTCGATGCTTGTGAGTGCGCAGAGAAAATAAGAAAATAGTATAAGGGATTATAATTTAAACAATAATCATGTGTGCCTTCGTGGTCGTGTGGCTAGTGTCGCCAAGCAGTTAGTCACATCGTGCTGAAGAGCGCGGGTTCGATTCCCGTCGCAACTGTCAGCAAAAGCTTTCGGCTGTGCCACAGGGCGTTGCATGATAGTCCATGCTGCTGAGACATTGACAAAAGTAAGTCGGAATATCTGTATTTATTTAGCCAGATATTTATTTTCCGTCTGATATGACGGGAAATAGCGCATACGACGAAGTAGATTTCTACCCTACTACCCTTTATACTGTCATCATTATTAAGAGTATCATGTAGAGCATGGAACACTCTAAGGCATTGGAATTCTCTATTCAGCAATTCGACTTCACCCCTGTCTGGGAACATTTTTCATGTTGAACATCAACTAAATAACATCGGCAGTGATATGATGTTTTTTGCTACACGCATTCCTCCTACACCAAGATATTTCACTTCGCATTTTCGTTCCGCGCTACCCATCTACCCCATTTCGTTCTTCATTGTGAAGACGAGATTATTATTAGGTGAAATATTGACGGTACAATCGTGTTCTACCGCCGTGAAATAGTCGTTCTCCGCGTGAGGGAAACGAAACACAATCGCATCTAAAGTGCTGGCAGTGATATTTCTTCGGTGAGACTTTTTCATCCTTAACTCGTCTGCTGGTTCGTTTGAAAGTTCCGTGTTTACCCATGCTCGATGATGGCATTCGTTGTCCTTTTTGGAAATCAACCTTGGAGTTTTCGTTTTGGGGCCGCAGCACAAAAATAGGCTGCTGTTGGAATACGAAGCTACCTTCTCCCACCCCTGAAAAGTAATGGCATGTTTATATCTTTATTATACTCACAACGGTCATCCCAACCCAACAACCACACCGACTGGCACACGGATCTCCGAAAAGGATGACAACGGCGACGGCCGAAGTTGGTCGATGGGAATAGAAATGGAATTGTAGGCATTAGGATTCGAGAACTACGTTGCCATTTGGAAGCCATACGAGTGACTTTATGATATGTAGCTACTGGCACCGCTACCGACGATGCCACCATACCACCCCCATCAGAGCGTAGTGAAAGGACCTTAGGGAAGCATTCGTAAGCATGTTGCGGCAAAGACGCGAAGTCATTTGTTTGCTACTAGGGAATGGCGGTTCAGAATGAGGAAGTTGAGGTAAAACGATTCTTGACCTCTAAAGGCCCTATAGGCATCTGATTTTAAGAAGTTTGGTCTTCAAATTCTCCTATATCGAGTTTTCGAACACTCTCAGCAGGAAATCCATTTTGGTTTAGTGAATTATGCGTAATTCAACTACCACTTGAAGTCTTCCTCAGTGTCAATGACTTTCCTAACCATGACCCAAATCACCCCGTTCTGCCCTCCGCAGTTGGAGGCAGTAGTAGCACGCAAAACTATAAACCGAAAGCCCGTCGAGATCTATGAATACTTTATTGGTCATTAGGTAGCAAACGGGCAAACCAACAAACAACATCAGCATCGTCGCCGTTGTCGACGGCAAGTCGGCGAGATTTGGCGTGATTTGTGCGTTATGTTTTGCGAACGATCGCAAATATGGGCCACCGGAATTTAGATTTGCGATGTTTAACTGGTTTATTTTCGAACCGAAAGCCGTGGAAGGGTATTTGAAATCTGCTGGCATAGGACTAGTAGTTATAAAGAAGGCCAACATTTCTCCGAAGAAAATAAAGAGCTTGTGTTCAATTCTATTGTATGTGGAATGATTAATGGTTGTAGAAAAGAAAACCGAAGAAAATAACATTACTCATCATCTCGGGAATGACAAGTAGGAATTACTCAGTACTGCTGATAAAATGGTGTTGTTTTTCTGCTCCACTTGATTCAATCCAATATAAGTGTGCATTTTGGTGTCACGGGGTTGACTAGTCAAGCGCCAAAAGAGGCACAAAAAGTCGAAAAGAGTGATCTTTGTTTTCGCTTCATAACTTTCGAACGTGACAAACTACTAGAATAAGGTAATCAGTCATATAACACAGCGTAACAAAAAATAACAGGAATCTCTAACAGGAAGAGCTGTTGAAGAAACCCCTTACTGAAATTCCCGAATCCCTCAAATACAAAAGCAGTCTCTGAAAATATTTGTGAAGTAATTCCTGAAGAAATTTCATAAGGAATCCGTGGAGAAATATCTGAAAAGAAAACTGAACATTTTAGAGATGGAATACGCGTATCTGTAAAAGGATAAGCTTTAGAGGGTGGAAATAAAAGGTTCAATTCAGTCGAAGAATATGAAAGAATTTATCAAGAAATCTCTGGTCGAATCTCTTAAGAAATCCCTGAACACATTCTGAACGATGGAGAAATTTACAACAACTTTTTCCTGATGGAAACTTTTGAGAACTTTACAAAGGTTGAACTTATTGAAGCATCAATTTCGGAAGGAATGCTTCAAAAAATCTGTAGGAGTTCTTGGGAAAATAGCTTCTAGAAGCTCGAGCGAACTTCAGAGGAAATTCTTAAGGAATCCTCGATTTTTTTAAGATTCCTTGAAATAATTCCTGAAGGAGGAATTTGTGAAGAAATCCATGGATGCTAAATGAACCCTTCGAGACATTTCTGAAGGAATTTTACGAAGAATTTCATAAGAAATCTCAAAAGCATTTCTCATAAAATGAAACGCCCATGGACCCCATGTAACGCACCTGAGACCCTCCGAAACCATCGAAAACACCTCTGTAACGCCTCCAAAATCCGCCGAAAATCCTCTGAAACTCTGAAATGCTCCCGATATCCCATTAAAACTCCTTCGACCCCATATAACATTCCTGACTCCCTCCGAAATTCCAGAAAACGCCGCGTTACGCCTCTGAAAACCGCCGAAAGTCATCTGAATCTTCCCGAAGATATGACAAAGCCACACTTCGAATTTGCAAGAGCACAAATCTGAATAACCGGATGTGTGTTTGCGTTGAAAATCTGATCAATTGGTCACCTCCAGCGGGTAACCAATCGATTAACTTTTCAGCGCAAATCGACGGTTCTTCAGATTTGTGCTCTTGATAATTCGAGATGTGGTTTCGTCATATCTTTACTTAAAATGCCCTTTTCATGACACGAATGCCACAATAATGGTAAAGTGTCGTTAATAAATAGTAATAATAATAATTAAAATGCCCTCGAAAAAAAACCCCTAAATTCTACTCCGAAAATCTATGTCCCCAACCTGACTTCTAGGTACCCCCCTAAAACCCCTTTGGATTCCCTGAAATGCCTATGAGGCCCCCGGAATCATTCCAGAGATTTCCTGAATCTCCTCTAAAACTCCCTGAATCTCTTAAAACGCCCCTAAGACCCCTTGGCACCCTCTTTGATGCCCCTAAGATCTCCTGGTACACCCACCCTGGTATCCCTTGGAATGCCCTGAAACGCCCCTGAGACCCGAAGAACTCCCATGAGGCCCCCTGTAATCCCCTTGATACTGTCTGGAAATTCTCTGATATCCCTTGAAGTACTTCTGAGACTTCCTACAATCCCTGAAGCCCCCTGAGAGATCTCTGAAAGGATCCCTGGAATCCCCTTTAACGCTCCTAAGAACTCTTCCTTTGCTCGTCTCTGCAAACGTCCTCTGGCTGCCGTTGCCATAGTTACCGTTACTATTAGGGGGTTTGGGGCATAATGAACATCCGGAACGAAATGAACACCCCTGATTTCTTCCAAACCATGAAATTTTAAGTTAAAATTTTAATGCAGACGTGTGAAGGAACAAGTCATTGTTCTGTTTTTCAAAAATATCATGTATATCCTTTCAAAACACAGCCGGGGCCCGTGGTGTAGTGGCTACACGCTTGCTTCATAAGCAGATGGTCATGGGTTCGATCCCAGCCCCGGTACTTTCGTTAGTTGCTCTTTCCCCCTGAGAGAGCAGCTGATACTGACCCTCTTCTGTACCAATGGCTCAATTGTACCCGAACCCCCCCTAATGACCACATGGTTTATGGACAGCCCCTTAATCCACCTAGTGGTGATAGTGCCTTTCTCGTCGAATATGTTCTCACGATCTTTCCGTCGACCTAAGTCAAAGTGTTCCTGAATCCTGATATTTTTTTAAGAAAAGCAAGCATTTTATCAAAGCCATCTTTGAATTGACTTAAAACTTATTGATGGAACATAGTCCGACGTTATGTTCAACATATAAGCAGAGCTGAATAATATCAGATTTCTCAGTTGAATGCTTGAGCACCTTCACTAGCACTGAAGACTGATCAATATCAAGACGATACTAACAAGCTAAGATATAACTTTTTACAATTGAGCACTTCCACAGTTATTAATTGAAGGGCTTCCTTTGCCTGCCATTGCATGAATTTGTATATTGTGTGGCAAGTTGGCAAGTACAATGATACACTATGCCCAGGGAGTCGAGAAAATTTTCCCGACCGGAACGGGAATCGATCCGCCGTCTCCGGATTGGCGATCCATAGCCTTAACCACTAGGCTAACTGGAGACCGTCTGTTTGTATGTGGGTTTAATTTGTCAATATTTTGTTCTTTTACACATTTTTATCGGTTGCAATGATTTTATTCACTTTCGTAGTTCTGGCGAAGCACCAAACGCTGGTTGTGCATCCCTACCGGTAGTCTCTAATGTGGTATGAGCCTATTTTCTAGTCAACCGTTCCTCAGGTTATTTGAAAAAGCCGAAATGTGATGTGTCGCGTGTTATAGGGTGCCTGTACCAGTTATCGCACTACCTAAGGAAAACTACTTCTACAAAAATAACAAGAAGGCCGGTGAATGTCGTCGATATGTCAAATGGTAGATTTGTTTTCATACTTTACAGGAAAAATATAAAATCTGAGCCAAACCCACTTCTACTATTTATTACGGCGTGTGCCAATGATAGGAACCCTGTACCAGTTATGGACATACTTTTTAATTTCGGTTCCACTTCGCACTATTTACATGCATTCCTTATGGGATTTGCCATAACTGGTACACTATGGCGAAATAGGGTGCAAGGAAGCCGAAATTTTAAGGAAAATGATTTATTTCTATCATAGTTTGAGCAAAATGTGAAATTTGAATGAGTGCAATCATCTTTTATGAACGTAATCTATTGTTCACATATTTTTTCTTGGTGATTTGCATCGTTAAAGGTTGAAAATCAACTATGGCGAATTTGAGGTACTATAGCCATAACTGGTACACTGAGCCTATTTGATTACTTTCGATGCGGTACCGGAACAGGTTCTGAAGCACTACCAGATCTCCCAAATATAGTCTGAGACTATTTTATTGCTATAGTTCATATGGTTACCTAAAAACTACGATTTGATTTATCTCATGTATGGGTATGGATCACTTTTACATTTAACAACTTCCAGTTGGACAACCAGAACGAGTTTCGAGACACTACCGGTTGTCCAAAATATGGTCTGGAGCTATATTCTTACGAATCGATCAAAGCTGCTATTTGATGTACTATCAAACATCGCGTATTCATCACTCTTAAATACGACACTTTTTAATTCGTACACCGCTCATTCGACATTTGTTAAAAAATGATCAAATGTCACAGTGTAATACTCTGTGAATACGAATGATCCGATATTGTGCTGTTACTCACACCTGCAGCGGCTCCTCGTGCAGCTGTTATTTCTGGAAGTTCAAATTTGGTGCTTTCCGACACCTGATCCTTTTGGTGACCAATCGCAGTGAACTCCGGAAGCCAACAATCGTAAAATGAACAAGCTATTAATTCGTACCACCACAGAACCTATAGGATTCCTGTGTTCAAAAACAAATCCTTCATCTAAACAAAAACTAAAATAGAGTTAGTTTATCGAAATATAAGTTTATCCAGGTAATTTGACTGCAATCATAGTCGAATTAGCGTGATTTTACGGTACCACACACATGGGTTTGTTTCAATTTCACATTTTACCACTTTCGGTTCACATTTTACTACTTACCGATTGTCCCTGATGTGGTCTTAGACGAGTTTCATGCAAATTGTTGATCAGTTTTCCTGAAAAATCGCGAATTGATGTACCGCATGCATGGGTGTGGTTAATTTGTGCATTTCGCCAGTTCCGGCGAGACATTCAAAACTGGTTCCGGAACACTACCGGTAGTCTTCAATGTGGCCTGAGGCAATTTTCTTGCTGACCATTCTTCGCGTTATCATAGAAGCCGTTATTTAATGTGCTGCGTGCATGCGCTTAGTTCCGTTCTACATTTGACCACTTCCGGCGGGGCACCTGGAACCGGTATTGGCACACTATTGGCTTTCCAAAGTATGGTCTATGATTTTTTTTTTCTTGTTAACCGTTCATCAGGTTACCTAAAAAGTCATTTAATGTGTCGCATTTATGGGTTTGGTTCTCCTTTATATTTGACCACTTCCGGTGGGGCACCCATAATCGGTTGCGGAACACTACCGATTGTCCCAAATATGACCGGAAACTATTTTTGCCAAATCAAGATAAAAATACGCAATTTGATGTGTCGCATGCATGGGTTTAGTTCACTATTATGTTTGGCCATTTCCGGCGAGACACCCGGAACCGGTTCCGCATCACTACCGGTTCAGATATGTTCTGAGAATATTTTCCTGCTTACTGTTCATCAAGATATTAAAAATGCTACTATTTGATGCGTCGCATGCATAGGTTTGGGTAACTTTTATACTTGGCCACCTCCGGCTGGACATCTGCAACCGGTTCCGGAACACTACCGGTTCTGATATGGTCTGTGAATGTTTTCCTGCTTATTGTTCATCAGGTTATCGAAAAAGACACGATTTTATATGTCGCATGCATGGTTTTAGTTCACTTTTATAATTTTCCGGCGTGACACCCGGAACCGGTTCCAGACCACTATCGGTTCAGATATGTTCTGAGAAAATTTTCCTGCTCTATTCCTGCCACTATTTGATATGTCACATGCATAGGTTTGCCCAACTAACAATCACTCATTTAACAGGCACCATTATGACGAATTAATTCAGCATAATGTTGAATAACATTTGAATTATTTTCACGTACAACCTAAGTTCGGGTTTTGTTCACACAAATTTGGAGAAGTTATAAAGCATCATGTTGTGCACCAGCTTAATTGTTTGTTGTTCAAAGCGTTTTACAAATGTACAGGAAAGTTGTTATTAAGCTTTGGCAAAAATGAATGAAAATAAATAAAATGCAAAAATGTTGAACTCTCACGAGAGTAATTATTTGCTCTCATGTTGAGAACACCTATTATGAAATAAAAATTACATATACATAAAATGGTCCAAATCCGGATTAGAACTTGATACCTGTCGATTGCCAGCCGCATGCCTTCCTATCTGCGCCATCCTAGAGATGGTGAGATGCAGCACCCAAAGCAAAACATAATGTTCCCATGACTCAATAATGATCACTCCTGAACTTGTGTTCAGCAGTGGTGAATTAGCACAGCACGGAGGAAATCAACTGAACAACGCCTTATACGTCAACAGCTGTTCAGCCCAAAACACGTGTTTTCCATTATGATTTCGCAGTCAGTATTTTTATCGCACGTTGAGAAAACTTGTATCGAATGCGGCCAAAATGTGTTGGTCCTTATTAAATATCGATCATTAAAAATGTATGACAATATGTGGTGCGGTATGGTCTTGGACATGGCGCATTCACAGCATCTGTTCAGATTATCTACTCCTGCTCAGTCGAAGATCTGTTAAGCAATTTTTTATTTATGCTTTTGTCATGGAATTTTGATATTATGTTCAATAAATACCGTATGCGTGATAATGTTTGCACCATCGTACAAATAAGGTACCTATATCACCTGTACACACAATGTCTTGGTTTTTATTGCATGTACGTAAGCTCTAACTCATATCACAGTTAAAAAATCCGATTTCTTAAGTTTAAAATTTGCACCATGAAGGGGTAGCAGCGGTAGTCGGGACTTGTCCACGCGCAAATGTTTAAAAAGACATTTCAGGAGTGTTTAGGAGAACCGTAAAACAGTCTTAGACCGAAAAAAGCAAGGGCAACTATTCCCGAAGGTGTCCACTGGTTGTCCAATGTTAACATGGATTAAGAAAGCTATAACTGCGATCAAAAATAAGATTTGGGTGAATTATATGCGCTCAATGAGAAAAATGGCAAAGAAACGCGAAATCAGCGACTTAACGGCATGGCATATCGAAAAGGAAAAATACGGTGGCCTTTATGATCCTTCGACCATAGAAAAAAAAACTTACATTATTACCAATGGCATCCAGAAGCTACGAGTAGCACCATATAAGAAAGTCTTGAATCTGCCCGAACGCAACCTCCGTTTTTTTCGATACTTCGTACACTTCGTAGTTGCTACTCCATGATTGACCTGAGCTAACGAAATTGCACAGAGAACCAATTGGTTGGGGCTTGGGATTTGCCACCATCCTCAATGTACACGTTTCGAGAGCTCAAAATTTATTGGGTCAATAAATTCGCTGGCCACGTCCTTACGGTCTACCGGGGAAGGGAAGGAATGTTAGTTCGACAACTGTTGCTACTAGAGGTTGTCCAGTAGTACACTGGACCCTCTACAGTTATCACGGGAAGGAGTTTTGTTAGTAGGAAGGGATTGTTAGTTACATAGATCAGGGATACACTTTAGTAAGCGATGCGATCCATGCAACCGTACAGTATACACATAAATGTGTCACCTCACAATTTGGAGGAATGGTGAGACCATGAAAATTTTAAATGAAAATTTATGGAATGAAAAATATTTTGCGTCACCTCGCAATTGAGAGGACTGGTGAACCAATATGCTACTTGCCATGAAATCGATATATTGAAACAAAATATTGTGCCGGCACTAACAGTGATGGACCGCACAAACTTAGGCAAAATACTGACGCATAATTGGGTTTTTAAAATTTGAAAAATGTATCGACTTTTTGATTTTATACGAAAGAGCACCTTTTTCTGAGCCACTATGATTTTTTTCAGATTTTTAGAACTTTATTTTGGCACCTAAAATCAATTTCAAAGAGATTTTTAGAAATCACCTTTTGACAGCTGAGCAAATGTTTGACAGCTCCGCCCAGTACAAACTGCGACGAGGGGTGATTCGACAAACCGCTCCCATACAAACTTCAAATTGATTTTAAAATAGGTTCCCGGGCATCAAAATTCATGAAAATTTGGATTTCGGCTCAGTTTGACATGCAGATTCAGAATATCTAATTATCTCAACACCGTTAAAGAAGCCAATTACGGATCAAATCAGTGTGGCCAGCACCGTAAGGTGCCAAACTGTACAAAAATGCAGGAGATTTTTTTAAACATAAATTTAATTGAAAAATTTGGCCGACACTTGAAGTGACGAACTTTGCAGTTGTTGTTGAGTAAATATATGAAGGATAATTTTAAACTAACAGACATTGGCGTAGCTAGCTTTTTCTTTTTTCTTACTCACTCTCCTAAACAAACGCGAGAAAGAGTGGGATGCGAGAGGGGGCCTGTGCCCCCTCTTTCATCCTTCTCTTTCTCGTGTTGGTTTAGGAGAGTGAGCGAGAAAAAAGAAAAAGCTAGCTACGCCAATGCTAACAGATAAATTTACTGCACCTGTCAAAGAAAAACAAGAGCTTGTTCACCGATCATCAATCATTCATTCGAGCACCCGTCGACCTATCGCTAAAACGATACAATCGTGCGACACTATTTCTCGACACTCGCATGTAGGGTCAAGTGGGGCAAAATGCCATTTTTTAAACTTTCATCGTTTTCAATAATAATTAGCCTCATTTGTTAGGCTTTCAAAGTGATAACAGCAACTAGACAATATTTGCTCGATACTGCAGCAAAACTATTCACTAAGCTATTGCATTTTCATCGATTTTTGGCGATTTCAAAAACTGATTCGTAAAACGGAAGTGGTGCAAAACGACCATCTGCCATGGGGTAAGATGCCACTTCATGAAAACATTCAAAAATTACGTCCATCAGTTTTCGGGCATTTCCGACTCCTTTTCCCCCCTCTGTCCCGCTGTTTTCGTATACTCAATAAATGAAGTGTTACTCCCCTCCCCGCAAAACGATGATCGTAATATTTGAATGACCCCTAACATGGAAAGCGTAGACATCAACAACCATGCGTCTCCATGTGTGCCTCAATCTCGTTGGAAACACTTGGCTGGTAATAAAATGACCAGAAAACCTTAATTGCAAGCACGGAAATCCGGAAGTTGTCAATTTTCATTGGGAAATCAAAAGATTTTTCGTGGGTTTGGTGGCCTAGCTTCTAGAAGAATGTTCGATGCAAACATATCTTGACACCATTCACCTACACGGAAAAAAATCCATTCCCAAGACCATGAATATGACTCATAGTTTCCCGATATTTTTATGATTTTATGTTATAAATATACACCATGATTAAATTTTATGATCTTATAATTGATTTCACCATAACGCTATGCACCCGTTATTGTTTTGGCTTTCGATGACCAAAAATGGAAAATATAATCATGAAGCTATGATTAAATAAGCTGGGATCATGAGTAGCATTCATGAAGCCAAGAATAATTTTCATAAACCTGGATGCAGATCCTGATGCTTTACCACCAGATTCATAAAATTATGGTTTGGTGAGGTAGAACCATGCATAGAATTCATGGAATCAAAAAATACTTTTATGATTCCGTCGTCGTCGGACCTATATGCTTCTCAGTCAAATTCATAAAATCATGGTTGAGGAAAATGGAACCATGCATAGAATTCATGGAATTAAGAATTACTTTTATGATTCCGTCGTAGTCGGACCTCAATGTTTCTCAGTCAAATTCATAAAATCATGGTTCAGGGAAATGGAACCATGCATAGAATTCATGGAATTAAGAATTACTTTTATGATTCCGTCGTCGTCGGTCCCAAATGCTTTTAATTAGATTAATAAAACGATGCAAGCTAAAATCATAAGAAAATGAAATACGTGATATCAGAGCCCATTTATATGATTTTGGGACCTATCCATCATCCTTTTTTCTATGAACAAGCAGCACTTTTTAGTTGGCCTCTTGTTAGTGAAGATATGTAATGTTCAAATATAAAAGAGAACAAAAATGATCGAACTCACCGGATAATCATATTTAGCTGGTTTATTATTTTTGTCTTTGGCACCTACATCCAACAGGCTAAGGATGCCCTCCAAACCACATCAATTGTTCACTAGTTCACATCACTTGCTGAGTCTCCGAACTCGTCAAACGATGGATAAACCAAGAAAATAGAGAGAATTACCGAAAATTAACGCGCGATTCTCACTTTGCTTCACCCTCCGTACATAAACTCGGAGCTACGACGGATGGCACAACGAAAACGCGAACTAGGCACTGTTTACTTTTTGCGCGTTTACTTTTTAGTCAATCAACTCCCAACAACCTGCCGAATCTTACGGGCACACTGTTTCGATGTTCCATTTCCTCATATATGCACATTTATTACTCTAACCAAATAAAAACTTTGCAAAAATAGCAGGTTCAACTTTTTCCACATGTCTGTGCTGGACGACCGCGCGATTTATATAATTGCATATGGCAGATAAATGTAACGCTAGGAATCGACCATGAATATAATTTATGAAAATGCTTGTTTCTATTCATATTTCTGGCCAACTCATTCATGATATTATGAATTTTAATTATGATATTATGAGTTGGCAGACATCATAAGAACATGATTTTTTATTCATGATTAGGGGAATGGATTTTTTTTCCGTGTATAGTAATGATCAAGTCCCATTCAGGGAATGATTTTTTGAGTTGGGCCATTTTACCCCATCTTGGCATTTTGGGCTTTGTTCCCCTACAACAAAGAACAACACAATACTGAACACTTGACACCCGCGCATCTATTGTTTTGATTTTCACGCGAGACAATAGCGAACGCGATCAATTATGCTACCATACACAGCAAAAATCAATTAATTTTAAATAACATGTAGAACCTGAGAGCTGTAAAATTAAACGACTTGAAACCAACATTTAATTTAAATTTGAGTTGAAATGCATGCACATAATATGAGCATGGAAAAAGATTCAAAATCACATCAAAATGCATATTATTTTACTACGCATTGGTTTTTCAATTGAATAAACTGTAAATTTCAATCGGCATGTCAACAGCCGCGTCAGTTAGTTGAGACAAGTATGGCCGTTGTGCTGGATCGTGTGCGTTTGCTGAGTTGTTTCTCGCAGATATTTATTTCTGTACCACTCGTCGGACAATTAAACTTGACCAGCGAGTGTATAAAAGATCACCATTATATCTGCAGGTAAGAGCTGAAGCCATATTCGACTGTGATACCAAAAAATATCATCCGGAATGATGCTTTCTTCCAGACACCACGATTATCTATCACATCCAGTAAGCAGCAGAACGCGCCTGCGATGGGAGACGATAACTTCCTGCGTCATTTGTAATGAGCTGTATCAATCAACTTACATGAAAATATTGTGTTTTATTTGTGTTGAAATGTTATATGGTTTTGCATCTTCCAAATAAAAACATTAAAACCATTCCATTGACTCGAACTGCTGCTTCCGAATGCCATGCTGGGGAGACGTCCGTACGTCAAGGGAACAAACGAAAACGGAATACAATGCCACACAGACAAGCCGCGTGTAAGCAAAATTGAAATTTCAATGACGTTTAGATTTACACGTTTGGTCGACGTTCTTGAATCGTGTAGGTTTCAACCTCGATGTAATTTTGTGTTTATTTTCATGCTCCAAATATGTGCATGAAAATAAATTTAAAATTACATTTTTGTTTTAACTGTGTACTTACTCCTTATAGGAGCGATGCATGCACAGCAAAGAACAACACAATACTCCGCAACCTCCGTTTTTTTTTTCAATTTCCGAAAAACTATCGATCCGTACCAAATTCCAGAATCAATAGTTACTATAACTTTTGTTTGTGTGTAATGTCTACATAATTAGGCAATGTCAAAATAAAAAATAAATTCAAAAATTGTTAACCTTGACTTCGACACTACCACGGATACTTTTCGACATTTGCGCGTATCTAGGTGGCTGTGGGAACAATATTCAGTAAACACGACAGCACTGAAATGTCAAATGCATCGATCCAAACGTCTCGTACAATCGAACTGCTGCGGAAGATAAAAAATATAATAATCAAGGTACAAGATATCTTGTAACAGACTAATAATAATAATAATAAATAAATGCCTCATTTTTACGTTGATTACGTCTCTTTGCACCAATGTTTAATTACATAATTCTATTCTGTTTTATTTTATGTGATTCGTTTAAAATAGTGGTTCTTTAATAACTTGGTTGGCTAAACAGTTTTAGCCATGATTTATCCCATAATCCGAACAAAGTTCCGAGTCAAACTATGACTGACTGAAGGCGTTTGTTTGACAAGTGAAAAGCACATTGTTCAGGAGCATATGCTTATCGATACATCAGCTTAATAAGATGCAGACAAATGTTTTGGTAAACTCTTTTGTTAAGGAATCAATGCTTGTCGAATAAATTTTTTGTTAAACTTTTGAAAAGTGTTTTAATTTATCATTGTTGATACCGATGAGGAAAGTCGAATATTGACTACTTTCTCAATTGAAAAATCATTTAAACAGTAATGTGTAGAGCATAATTTTAGTTCAGCTATCATTACTATTATTAAGCAACAATTCAGCAAGCTTGCTAGTTTGTGACTTGCAATTGTTAGTTGGGTGGGTAACTTTTATACTTGGCCACCTCCGGTGGGACATCTGGAACCGGTTCCGGATCACTACCGGTTCCGAAGTGGTCTGAGAATAATTTCCTGATTACTGTTCATCAGGTTATCGAAATGCCGCAGCTTGATATGTCGCATGCATGGGTTTAGTTCACTTTTATGTTTGGCCACTTCCGGCGGGACACCCGGAACCGGCTCCGGGACACTATCGGTTCAGATAGGGTCTGAGACCATTTTTTTGCTTACCGTTCACCAAGTTAACGAAAATGCCGTAGTTTGATGTGTCACATGGATGGGTTTGTAGCATTTTCATATCTAGCCCCTTCCTGGGGTACCGGTCCGGAACACCTAAATGGCCATAACTCGGGAACCGCTGGACCGATCTGAATCATTTTCAATAGGAAACAATGCGCAGTTGTCCACGAACCAGATTTACGAGGAAAGATGAAATCATCGCCTTCAAATGTGTTTTAGGCAAATATGGTCTTTTACAAAGTAGTGCCTAATAATAAGGCCCTCTTTCCAATGTGCATGAAAATTAGGGTGGTCCATATTTACAAAGAAATTGGTAACCAAACTTTTTTTATTTTCAAGAATAACTATATACTTTCTTCGAGAAAGTTGTAGATCTATCAATTTTGAGCAAGATTGCTGAAGACACTTTTTATATAGCTTTAAAATTGACCGATCTAGAGGTATTTTTCTGAATAAGCTTAGGGTGGTTCAAGAAAAACCGGTTTCCTGGCGTTAACTTTTTCAGTTTCAATTTTTCATCAAAGTCGCCCAAGAAACACTTGTAGAGCATTTGAAGACGCGTCGTTTCGTGCGCTGAGATGGTCGTTATCTCTTTTGGTTCAATAGTTATAGGCGTTTTTCTTAGAAAATCGTAGTTTTTCTAAAAGGTGTTATGACGGGTTGGGGCAAATATAAAAAATATATTTTGCCCGCATTCGAAAGAAGAAATGTTGTTTTAAAACAAATCAAAAAATTAGAGGGGTGTTATTTTTGTAACTCTAGTAAAACATACTTGAAAAGTGCCTATTTTTCCTAGAAAATCATCAATATCTTTTGAACGGAATGACGTAGCAACATTCTCAGCGCACGAAAATGTGCGTTTTCTAAAGCTCTAAAAATGGTTCTTAGACAACTTAAATGAGAAATTTTAAACAAAAAATATAAGGCGCCTAAGAACCACTTTTAGAGCTTCCAAAAACGCGCATTTTCGTACGCTGAGAATGTTGCTACGTCATTCCGTTCAAGAGATATTGATGATTTTCTAGAACCTAATAATAAAAAGATTTTAGTCTTCAGAACAGCATTTAAACTAATTCAAATTGGATCACAAATTTTATATGGTGAATCTTTTTTATGATTAAGGATTAAAGATTGATTAAATTATTTTTCTTATGATTATGTAACTTAATCATTTTATGGCTATATCGGTCTTTTTCTACTTAGAGTATAAAGGAGTAGAGATCAAAGTGGATAATGAAATTATAGATATGATAGTATTCGCTAGGTAGCGAACAAGTGTGAAAATTTTTTAGAAGGTGAAATTAGGCAAGTAGGCCATGTATTGAAAGAATACATCGAATGCGTGAAACTTCTGCCGTACGACCTGTGCTGTTAAACAGATAGGCTTGGTTGGTAGTTCATACCACCTTACCAAGACTGGCAAAAGTTTCAGGCCCCCTGTCTATGTATTGTTCTGTTTTACGCTCTGCCTAATGTGTATTGTGTATATGAAAAAATATCATTCCTTGTCAAGCATCCGAGCGAGACACACGTCATTCTCTTGCCCTAGCCTGTTTCGATAGTGATTGTTTTTTCCTATCGAAAGTGATAGGTTTTTTACAAGTGTTACTAGTGCCTAATTATCTAGTAAAAGAAATAGGATTTGCTTCACTTGGAAGCGGCATTCCCTGGCCGAGTCCTACGGAGTGGCCGTGCAGCAATACCCCCGGAGCTGTCGGAGCTAAAAAGGCAATAAAATCAACGGATCAACGTGTTGCCATTTACACCTCATCCTTCTCATCGACCCATCGACGACGACAGCAACAGAAACCGTCTACCAACCGAGAGTGAAACAATTGCCTGCAATATCGAGCACCACACCGTCCACACCAAAGGCGGAGACACAGCTTCGCCAGTGTCTGCGGTGGTCATCCAACCGGGTATTATTGTTCATGTGCATGGACGCAAATAGCACATTTCAACGTTGTTTCGGATCATATGGTAAATATTTCGGTTAGATCTGTTGGTTTGGTCTTTTTCTTTGTCGCTTTGCGTGTGCATAGACAAGTTTATTTTGATTCATTTTGGCACTCTATTGTTCCCCAGTCTACCGTCTTGCTCGCAGCGATAATTTTAATTTGATTTTCGGTGGTACAGTAGTTCCCCCTGTTTCACGAATTATTTTCATCACATTATTTTTATTATTAAGTTTTTTTTTGAGTTGCTATCCTTCTTCATCTTTGATTTTTTTTTCTTTAATATTTTCCTAGACTAACTTAGTATTTAAGTAGGTACACATATTTGAATTGGTGTTTTTTTTTTTAGTTGCTATCCTTTCTTTTCATTTTTTTTTCTTCGTTTCCTTGCCCTTTTCCCCCCATATTATTTCAACTGTTATGGGTATTTTTTTTGTTTGATTCCCATTTGCTCTGCCGCACTCTTACCACAGTGGTTCTAAAAGTATTTTTCTTTGGATTTATTTTCGTTTTTTTTTACTTGGTTGTTTTTCTCGCATTCAAGTAGGACCATGTCTTCGAATTAGTGCTTGGTTTTTTTTAGTTGCTATCCTTCTCTTTCTTTGTTTTTTTTTTTCTTTTTCTATATTTTCTTCCACAATATTAGTACTTAAGTTGGTATACGTATTTGAATTGGCGTTTCTTAATTCCTAAATTTTTCCTCATTTTTTTTTCGTTTTTCCCGGTTGAACTTTATATTGTATTTGAACATCTGGTTTTGGTTAATTTTGTTCTTTTATTGTTTTTTTTACCACCATTGTCTGGTATAAGTTGTAGTTCATACTCAGCTTAGTTGATTCCATTACTTGTTTCCCTGCGGTAGAACAAATTAGGCCCGCATGGAAACAAATGACACCGATGGGGGTTCGTCAGATCTCGTAATTTCATCCGATGACGAGACGGTCCCTGGTTTGTCCACTAACTCAATAGTGCAAACTCAGAACTCTGATACCATGGAGACTGGCGATAATCAAAATGATCCAGGGGTTTCTCAAGTACTCCATTGTGCTGTTTCTTCCGGAATTGTTCCTATTAGTTCTTTGGTGAATGAAACACGGTCCCAGCCCATGGTGAAAAATCTCTTGATTACAAATTTTTGTCCGCCTGGCAATTCATCTCAACTCCCTGTATTCTCATCTACCCCTGGATCTTCTCCTAACTTGGCGAGCCCCCGCCCGAAAGTTTACCCACCCGGATCTAAGGGTCCCTTTCTGGTTTTCTTTCGGCCCAAACCGAATGGAAAAAAGTTAAATAAATTACAAATCGAAAAAGATCTGGCCAAATCGTTTCGAAGCATCCTTGAGATAGACTCACCCAGCCGCGATAAATTGCGTGTCACTGTTAGTGATCGCGAAGAAGCGAACAGGATTGTTGCCTTTGAGCTTTTTTTGCGGGAGTACAGAACTTATCTCCCTAGTCACGAGATAGAGTGTTGCGGAGTGGTCACCGAAGATAATTTAACTCATGCCGCCATCATGTCTGGAGCTGGCGGGTTTAAAAATCGTGCCGTCCCGCTAGTTCCGGTACTTGATGCCGTACAAATGAACAAGGTACATCCTGACGGCACAAAAACGTCGTCCAACTCATACCGGGTGACCTTTTCCGGCTCCGCTCTACCAAGCGTTCTCGTGATTGGGCTCCTTCGACTACCTGTTCGTCTCTACGAACCGAAGGTAATGCACTGCGCTAAATGCCAGCAGTTGGGCCACACCGCACTTTACTGTAGCAACAAACCACGTTGCAGTATGTGCGGTGAACAACATGCGGAGGGCTCCTGCAATATGGAGCCAAAATGTGCCACTTGTGGCGAATCTCCACCCCATGAGCTCAGTGCATGCCCGAAGTACGTAGAGCGGGAGAAACGTAATATACACTCTCTAAAACAGCGATCGAGGCGATCTTACGCAGAAATGTTGAAAAAGATCGCTCCGGTTGCTGTTTCATCAGCCCACCCTACTACTAGCAACAACATCTTCGCATCCCTGCCGGCAGATGATCAAGGCTCTGACTGTGAGGGAGGCGAGGAGTACCAAATAATTGAAACAGGAACAAAAAGGAAGCGAGCTGTTGCAAAACGGCACATGCAACAGCAAGCTTCTCAAGTTGCCCCAGTTTTTCGCCCAGAAAACCAACAAAATCGTCAACAGGAATGTCGACAGAATCCAGTCGACGCTTCCGGAAAATTGACTCTCTCTGGGTTAGTGGATATCATCTTCGAAACGTTTAAAATCTCTCCAGCTATAAGAAGTTTGATAACCATGGCACTTCCTTTTGTGAGACCTCTTCTGAAGCAACTGACTTCAAAATGGCCGATTCTTGAATCTATCATATCTTTCGATGGCTAATTTGTCCAGTGAGGTCGGAGGTATGATTGAAGTCCTACAGTGGAATTGTAGAAGCTTAATTAGCAATATGGTTGCGTTCAAATTTTTAGTCCACAACACATGCTGTGACATATTTGCTCTCAGTGAAACATGGCTAACTTCCGATAAAGATGTCTCTTTCCACGATTTTAATATTATTCGTTGTGATCGAGGAGATGGATATGGAGGGGGGATCTTGGGGATCAAAAAGCTCCATTCCTTTTATAGAATTGATTTCCCCCCGATGAACGACACTGAAATAGTTGCATGTCATGTTACTATACAAGGTAAAAGTTTCAGTATAGCCAGTGTGTACATACCGCCCAGTGCTAGAGTATCTCGAAGAGATCTTGCGGAAATATGCTGTGCTATGCCTGCGCCTTGGTTGATCCTAGGAGATTTTAATGCACACGGAACAGCCTGGGGGTCTCCGAAGGACGACAATCGCGCAACCCTGATATATGACCTCTGCGACTATTTCAATTTGACAATTTTGAACTCCGGGGAAGCAACGCGAATTAAACCTCCAGATCCTCCAAGCATGTTAGACCTCTCAATATGTTCGAATTCACTATCATTGGATTGCACGTGGAATGTAATTCAGGATCCCCATGGTAGTGATCATCAGCCAATCAAAATCTCAGTTACCAATTCGTGTCAGGCTCGCCAGATCGACGTCGCGTATGACCTCACGAAGCATATTGACTGGGGTAAATATGCTGAGTTGGTCTCCGAAGGCGAGCAGTCGGTTGACGTTCTTCCACCGCAGGAAGAATACCAGTTTCTGTCCGGACTAATCGTCGATAGTGCTCTTCAAGCGCAGCGTAGACCGGTTCCGGGAACTTCGATACGGCGAAGACCCCCCACACTGTGGTGGGATGAAAAATGTACCGGAGCCTATCGCGAAAGATCCGCCGCGTTTAAAACCTATCGGAAGCGCGGTACACGGGAGAACTACGAGCGGTATTCCTCTCTTGACGAGATATTCAAGAACCTCGTAAAGGCGAAAAAACGTGGTTATTGGAGGAATTTCGTCAACGGCTTATCGCGGGAGACGTCAATGCGCACTCTCTGGACGATAGGAAGGAGAATGTAACGCTGTATCGGTTAATGAGGATCGAGAAAGCTCGCCTCGATGGATTTTCGAATTCGCAAAGAAAGTCTGTCCGGATTCGGTCCAAGTGCAATCGAATATTCGTCGTTATCCACCCGAAAGGAATGCGATGGATTCACCTTTTTCGATGTTAGAATTCCCAACTAACAATTACTCTTTTTACAAGCACCTTTACGACGAATTAATTCAGCATGGTGCTGAACAACATTTGGATAATTTTCAGGCACGGCTTAGGGACAAAACGTCGAAAGACAAAACGTCGAATGCCAAAACGTCGAATGCCAAAAGGTCGAATGCCAAAACGTCGAAAGGGACAAAACGTCGAAAACGTCGAAAACGAGTAATCCAAGCAAATAGTGAGTTCTTTATTCTTTTAAAGGATGCTCATTCTTTCACTTGTATCTGCCAACTAGTTCAGAGGGAAGCCTTCGTGAGGCTCTTTGAAACAACACCACCGCAGGGTCGGCATATTCCTTGACCAGTTGTTCGTGGGTAGGGAATATTCGAACTGTCGTATATAAAAAACACACATATCACGTCACGTTAAGTGTAAAATTATTTATTCCCGAACTTTCCCGGCGGAGAAGAATAACTTCTTTGAGGCCCCTTCTACTGACACCCAGTGTTGCATTTGAACTAAACGCGAGCCAAAAAGGAACTGAGCTTGGATGTGTCATCAAATCTTATGTGCGTCCTGACCAAGGTGCTGCCCTAGGACTTTGTGACGCATCTGCATACATGCGTTGTTGCGCGAATATATGCGACACAATTAAATGGGACATTTTGGCATCGGGCATTAAGATTCTGCACCGAAATCCGGATTTTCCGGTAATCCACGGTGACCGAACTGGTTGCCCCTCTCAGAGGGTGACTTTCTGAATCAAATCAACCCAAGATTGTTAGAATTTGTGAAAAAATGGCAGACACATGACCATTTAAGCGCAGACAGACGTTCTAGCTCGAACAAATTTATTCAAATTTTCTATGTAAATTTTCACTAGCGACACCTAGGCAACCGATTGCCACAGTGCAGTTGACAGTTTGAGAAACCACGTGCTTCCAGTCGCTTACTTACCACCCAATTCACCACCCACCGAGAAATAAAATCAAAACAAACACTGTCAAAATCTTTCCTACATTTGCGTCACATTAACAAAGATTTTCCAATGCGAGTGAAGTTCATCGAAATGCAGTTTTATTCGAGCAAATCTATGTAGAATAAAAGTAATAATGTGTAAAATAGTTTACAAGAGTCCTGTGCTAATTTGTGCAAAAGATTTTAGACATTAAATAAAAGTCATTTACTCTGCACAAATTATGTGGAAACATTATTAGCGTGCAACACGTGCGGTCTTTTCCCGCCAGCCGGCTGAAAGACGACCGTGGTGACAGTTGTTGATCGCAACGCACATGTGAGGCAGCGATTGAATATGAACGTCGCTAACGCCATCTGTTCGCTGATTGCCACTTGGTAATTTGTGGCGGCCATGTTTTTACACAAGCTGCAGAGTCAAACTTGAACGTCTGTCTGCGATTTAAGTTTACCAGGTACCAGGGTGCCATGTTTTTGCGGGTGCAGTTCTTGATCAAATTTTGAACTGAACAATGTTCAAATATGTTTGATCGTAGCGTGCCGTTTTTGAACTTCAACGCTAGTTGATCGCGTTCAAATGCAACACTGCGAGTGGCACACTGTCACAAATTTCCTTCTCCGCAATTCATCCGGTATTCACAGAATATGCTACTAGTATCCTCGAAATAATCTTTACTCAGCTAGTGGTTTCAACTGAAGCATTATAGAGTGCAAAATGAGTCACTGACCTTCAGCGTTCGGGCAGTGACCCCAGATAACGAGACAATGTTCGTGTGTCCCCGTTAATCAATTCGTCATCCTGCCATCTTGGTGGATCTACCGTATCACCACCCCTCTCAGGCTACCAACAGGATCGATTTAAATTCACACAAAATTAAAAAAAAATACACGTTGAACTGTGAACACATACACACTTTTCGACGTTTTGTCCTTTCGACGTTTTGTCCCTTCGACGTTTTGTCCTTTCGACGTTTTGGCATTCGACGTTCTGGCATTCGACGTTTTGGCATTCGACGTTTTGTCACCCATTCTTCAGGCACAACCTTTGTTCGGGTTTTGTTCACACAAATTTGGAGAAAAAATAAAGCATAGTGTTGTGTACCAACTGAACTGTTTGTTGTTTAAAACATTTTACAAACTGATAGTAAAGCTGTTATTCAGCTACTGCAAAAATGATTTAAAAAAATAAAATGCAAAATTTTTCAATTTCTACGAGAGTTTATGATTGACACTTTATGCTGTGAACAACTATTGTGAAATAATAACTACAAATACATTTACCTAAATCAAGATTCGAACTCGAGACCCATCGATTGCCAGCCGCTTGCCTTCCTATCTGTGCCATCCTAGAGATGATGAATTGACGCGCTCAAATCAAAACATAAACTTCCCGTGGTTGTATAATGATTACACTTTGACTCCTATTCAGCAGTGGTGAATAATGTTCTGTTTATGGTTAACAACTGAAGAACACGTTAATTCAGCTGCTGTTCAGTAAAAAACACGTGTTTTTCATTTTGTACACTGAGTCGAAGTATGATGAAACGAAAGCGCTTATTTGACTTGTGTAAAACACATTGTACAGATACATGTTCTAATTTTTGCATGTACTTGACAAGAAGCAGAAAAAGGTCTTGTTAAAATATTTTGTAAAGAAATAACTGCAACTCGAATAAAAATATTATTAAACGCTTGAAAAGTGTTTAAATTTATAATTGTTGATACCGATACGAAAGGTTGAACATTGGCTACTTTTTCAATTGAAAAAACATTTGTACAGTAATGTGTACAGCATAATTTTAGTTCAGCTACCATTACTATTATAAAGCAACAATTCAGCATGCATGCTGGTTTGCGGCTTGCGATTGTTAGTTGGGTTCTCACTCGCGCTTCTGTCATGTAACAACTCTGCCCCAGAAATGGATAGAATAAAGTTCAACTTGCTTAAAAGCCTCCCAGACGTCGCAAAGAGGCGCTTGTTGAATTTGTTCAATCTATTCTTGGAAAGCAACACTGTTCCGGATGACTGGAGACGAGTGAGGGTTATTGCCATCCAAAAGCCCGGAAAGCCCGCGTCGGATCACAACTCGTACCGTCCTATTGCGATGTTGTCGTGCTTACGGAAGCTGCTAGAGAAGATGATTCTCCATCGGCTCGACACATGGGTTGAATCGAACGGCCTTCTATCAGATACTCAATTTGGTTTCCGCAGGTGCAAGGGAACGAGCGATTGTCTGGTGCTGCTTTCTTCAGAGATTCAACTGGCCTACGCTCAAAAAGAGCAAATGGGCTCCGTATTCTTGGATATTAAGGGGGCTTTTGATGCAGTTTGCGTTGATGTCCTTTCAGACAAACTCCACGAGTGTGGACTTTCTCCGATTCTAAACAACTACTTGTACAATTTGTTGTCTGAGAAACACATGTTTTTCTCTCATGGAACCTCGGCAACTTCACGAATTAGTTACATGGGTCTCCCCCAGGGCTCATGCTTAAGCCCCCTTCTTTACAACTTTTACGTCAGAGACATTGACGAATGTCTCGTGGAAAATTGCACGCTACGACAGCTTGCGGACGACGCCGTGGTTTCTGTCACCGGACCAGAGGCGGAAGATCTGCAAGGACCATTGCAAGATACTTTGGACAATTTGTCTGCTTGGGCTGTAAAGCTGGGTATCGAATTCTCCCCGGAGAAATCTGAGTTAGTTGTCTTTTCTAGGAAGCGTGATCCAGCAGATCTAGAGCTTCAATTTTTGGGTAAGGAACTCACTCAAGCTCTTTCGCATATGTATCTAGGGGTCTGGTTCGACTCTAAAGGTACCTGGGGAAAGCACATTAAATATCTGTATCAGAAGTGCCAACAACGAATCAACTTCATGCGCACACTCACCGGAACATGGTGGGGAGCCCACCCGGAAGATCTGATAAAGCTTTATCGGACAACGATACTGTCGGTTCTCGAATACGGTAGCTTTTGCTTTCAGTCCGCCGCGAAAACACACATCCTGAAGCTAGAGCGTATCCAGTATCGTTGTCTTCGGATCGCGTTAGGCTGCATGAACTCGACGCACACAATGAGTTTGGAGGTACTAGCAGCAGTACTCCCTTTATCAGATCGTTTCGTGGAATTGTCGCTAAGGTTCCTCATTCGCTGTGAGGTGCTGAATCCATTGGTAATTGAAAATTTTGAAAAGCTAATCGAACGTCTTCATCAAACAAAATTTATGACAGTGTACTACTCGTACATGACTCTGGAGGTTAACCCTTCCTTGAATGTTCTCAACCGCGATTGCTTCCCAGACTTCTCCAATTCCACTATAGGTTTTGATCTGACCATGAAGCAAGAAATCCGTGGAATCCCAGATCCGCTCCGATCGGAGCACATCCCAAAAATTTTTGCAAGCAAGTTTGGTCATGTCAGTTGCGACAGGAGATTTTTCACTGACGGCTCAAAAACAAATGATTCCACTGGATTTGGTGTATTTAATGAGCTTCATAGCGCCGCCCATAAACTTCAAAGTCCTTGCTCAGTATATGTCGCAGAATTGGCGGCTATACACTACGCATTAGAGCGAATTGCCTCTCTTCCCTCTGATCAATACTTCATTTTTACGGATAGTCTCAGTTCAATTGAGGCTATTCGCTCAATGAGGCCGGTGAAGCACTCCACGTATTTCCTAAGCGAAATACGATCAAGTCTGAGTGCTTTATCGAATCAAGCATATAATATCACCTTGGTTTGGGTCCCTTCGCATTGCTCGATCCCGGGCAATGAGAAAGCGGACTCGCTCGCCAAGGTGGGTGCTATAGAAGGCGATATTTATGACCGTCATATCGCCTTTATTTAATGATTTTTTTTCAATTGCTCGTCAGCATACCTTGATCAGTTGGCAACAAAAATGGGATGCAGGGGAATTGGGCAGGTGGTTGCATTCAATTCTCCCACAGGTATCGAAGACGTCATGGTTCAAGGGGTTGGACATAGGTCGAGATTTTATCAAGATAATGTGTCGACTTATGTCCAATCACTACTCTCTGGGCTCGCATTTCTATCGAATAGGGCTCACAGATAGCAATCGCTGTAGCTGTGGTGCAGGCTATCAATATATCAACCATGTTGTGTGGGAATGCCCAGAATACGGTATTGCCAGATCCGATTTATGTGCATCCCTCAGGGCCCGAGGAAAACCAGAAAAAGAAGACATTAGAGATGTGTTGGGTAGACTTGATCTTGAGTACATGAAGCTTGTGTACGACTTTCTTAAACAAGCTGAAGTCTTTGTTTGATACCCCCGTCTTGTTGTTCCACTTGTCCACCTCGTGTCTTAATTTGACATCCCAGTCTTGTTGCTCCACTTGTCCATCTCGTATCCCTCCGAAAATCGTTTGTTTGTATCGTTACAGGTTGTTCGTCCACTCTACGTTTGACCAGCAGCAATACGCCGCAACATGCTGCCAAGTGTCAACGGAAAGCCCCCATCATCCTATCCTTTCCTCAAATATTTTTGTTCCCCATAACCTCGACCAAACCGCGAGTTTTACGGTTCCCCAAAACTAACATAGTTTATAAGTCAAAAACACTAAATTGTAAAAAGTTTTAACTGAATTCGGCTCCGTTATGCCTGTGGCGCATGAGCCTAAAATAAATGAATAAGTAAAAAAAAAAAAATTAAAAAATATAATTTTAACCTTAAACATTTTGTATGTCCCGTATTTTATGCTCATTTGTCCCGTTTTTATCTTGTTACTGTCTGGTCAATCTATGATTATTGCTTTGCTGTAAGTGGTTGGTGTGTATCGATTTGTAACAGGTTTTTATATAATTTCATGGCCACCCTTTTTTTTGGGACAAATCAACAATCACGGATAAGTGGATGGCAGTCTCATTGAAGTGATCCACTTCCAAGATTTTCCATCAATTTCTCAAGTGATTTGTTCGTTCCCAGTTAACACTTATTTTGTTCGAATCCCTCGTCAAAACAATTGAGATGTCTTCATGTCCAATCTTACCTTTTTCCAATCCAACGGAGTTGAAATGTGATCCTTGTTTCCGTTTGATTACATTTGTCTCGCTTGATTCACCAACACTATAACACTGAAAGGAACTTCAATCGCTACACCGCCGACCGTGATCCCTTTTTTCACTTGCCTTGTGCACTTCCATTCAAATCGAAACAAATTGATACCTGAAATGGGTCACAACAATGACACATTTGTCACAATCGAAATTGACCCACTCCGTTCCGTTGCTGGCTTTCACTTAGAGCAGAAATGCCTTTTCTGATAAACGCTTCACAAACCACGCTTTCCCTTCCTTCAGGTTATTTTCCTAAACTTCAATCCCAAGCACTAGGCTACCTTTACGCCGGAAAACAGAGCTTCTGCTCTTTCTCTTTACCGTGGATTGGTCTTGAAAATATTTATTCTCGGTAAGCACCTTTCCGGACCTTGAGCCTCCTTCGCTCTCCACCAGCCAGAGTTTGGGGTGCGCTGGTTTTCGTTATTTCTTTTAATGGATTTTTTGCTTCACGATCCTGCCCTGAACCTTACTCAACTCGTTTGGTCTTCTTCTTCCGTCCGTCCCGTTATTGTAACGTAACACATTCCCGAACTCTCGACGAAGTCCGCACGGTTCCATAAGGCAAACGACGAGCAAATGATGAGGCGGGGGCGTGTGGTGGGGCGAAATTTATTGGTCTCTCTAATTTATGTTCCCCTTTGCTTTCCTATGCTTCCTGTGTCGCCGATGTCGGTCGGTTGGTTACGACGTGAAGCGAGGGTGGTTTCTCCCGAATCGACTAACCCGAATGAATGGTTCTTATGGGGCGGCTGGTGGTGCCTGCGGAAGAGGGGAGAAAACGGGAACAGTTAGGGAAAAATGCTATATAGATTACAGTAATAGGGAACAAGTTCGGGAATAGTATTTCACTTTCGATGGACGAAATTGGTGCTTTTGCGTTCGGAGCAGAAGGGTCGAGGTCTTTTTTGGATCGATTCAGAAGAATAATGTTTGGTTTGTGTGGTTCTCTTGTGAGGGTTTCGGGATGTGGGGAAAGTTTTGGTAATAGAATTCTGTCGATACATCAGCACCTTTTTAGCATGCAGCACCAATTCACGGAACAACTAATTATGATAACGATAATCGAATTTCTCTTGTATGGGCTGCGATAAATTGGAGAAATCTGCACACCCCTTGTTTGGGAACGGAAAAGCGTAGAAAAACGAGCTTGAAGTTAATCAAAATCAATTTGGGAAGTGTGCTTTCAAGATTTATTCTGTAAATGGTGATAAAACGTCAGCAGTAGCATATCGGTAAATCAATTATGATTTTCATAGTACATATACAGAAACTATAATGACAAATATAAATGTTTTCTAAATTGCACATCAACTAATAGAGGTATTGCAACCGCTTAAAAACCAATCTTTCCGTTACAAACATAACTTTATTTTTGGAGATAGAGTAAAGTGGGGCAAAATTTCCAGTGGGGCAAGTGTTTCTTTTGAAGTTTTTGCGCCCAAATCAAATTATATCCTTTGGATGTCAAGGTTATTCGAAGTCTTTTCGAAAAACAATCTCTCACTCCAAAAATTATGAAAATTTATCAATATTTCGAAAAGTTATGACAAAATGTTGGTTTTTGATCAAAAAATTGTATTATGCGTTGGTCCTTCCAAGGCATGGAATGGAATTGTAATGAAATCGAATTCGATATTTTATTTCGGGGCTTAGCTAGGCATATTTTGAAGATGCTTTAGCATGTATAACTTTTTGCCAAAAATATTTGGAAATCATATTTTACACATAGTGGGGCAAAAGTTCGAGTCATGTGGCAACTTTTGGTTAAAACCTATAACTCTGCAAAATGTACATATTATCTCTAAAAATGATGGAATTAGTGAGAAAATTCGATCAACGTTGAAAAAAAATTTTGTTTTATTTGATTTTGGCAAAAAACTACTAACTTTTGGTGAAGTAAATTAAACCCTGTTTTGGGTAAAATACAAGTCGAACTTTGAAGTGTATTCCAGTTTACACGTCAAATATTAATTGGTTTTAGGTATTTCAATTACCAAAGTGTCAAAATAGTGTGCTACGGTTAGCGAAATACCACAAACACTAGATCCGAACTTTTGCCCCAGTGGTGGGGCAAGAGTTCGAATTAGACACACACACACATGCACACAAAAAGTGTTGTAACTCAAAATGGAAAAAAAAAATTTGGCGTAACTTTGTTCAACAAAATTTTAGCTCATGGATGGTAGAATCACCACACGGTATTTATGCATATTTATCTGCTTCGATTTCTTGAAAAAAAAAAAATGAATTTTTAACTAGAGTCGAACTCCACTATGATACTATTCTAGTCAAAGACGTGCACTTCGAATGGATTCGTCTTCAATGTGAACAATCGCTTCCAAATCGAAATCTTCCTCTAAGCTCCAAGTCTATACTGCTCGGATTCAGATTCATTTAAATCTTCTTTCCATGACTCCTTTCGTATACATAATTCGAGAGTAACGCTGCATTCAGCTTACAATATATTTTTCTTTTTGAACACTGTATTCTCCTCATGTCCTCAGCTACTACACAGCTCCATGGCACCATCGTTCGAACGAATATCTCTGGCTTGAAGGCATCCCATCCCATGCCGGTTTTCCGCTTTAGTAACTTAAAGTCGCTCTCTTGCGAGAAGTAATTCGGATCATCCACAACCATTACCTCGAAAGGCTACTTGGAATTTTGATAATATTATTTCATTAAAATGGATCTGATCCCACTTCTGAAATTGCAGTCAAAGACGTGTACTTTAAATGAATTTCTACTTACTCTATTGAACATCAACACCTACTTCACCATATAAATCTTTTAAATAAGAAATGGTACATAGTTCTGAATTTCAAAAAAATATTCATTTAATTTGGACATATGTTTTTAACATTTTGGACACCTTCCAAAAAATTTAAATTGCGAAAATTGTGAGAAATTATTTATTTTTTTCTATAATTTTTGCGCAAATATATTCATTTCCAGAATGCTCATGATATTGGAAAATTATTTTTACCAATAAAGATTTCCTCCGCAGTTTAGCGCAATTGTTAAAAATGAAAAAGGCCAATTTTTGAGGAACTCTTTTTATGCGTCTTCAAAGAACGATTACGTAAATAATAAATACATAAAGTTTAAAATTCGCATTTTTTTCAATTGGGCATGTACAGGGGATAAAACAAAACGATCGGGACAGGCAAAATTTTCACTTTCCAAAAAATGTTCAATGAGCTGTAACTTTCTGAAAAGTGCATCAATTATTCTCAAATTTTCACTGTAAGTTGATCAACTAGTTTGTATTAGTAGTCAAATTTTGAAAAAGATTGAACTATTCTGGACGTAGTCATAAAGATTCTAGAAAACGGTATAATTATCCGATAGCCAACTATGAGCTGATATATCTTCGGATTCAATGCGCCGAATGCAATGAAATTTTGCATCCCATTACTTTTTCAACTTTTTGCCGAAAATGTTATTACTTTCCTACAAAACATATTTATACTCAAGTCATTTAGAGGGAATTTATATGAACTATATTTAGCATCTTGAACTTTGCAACGGAATTGAAATAAAAATGAAAATGATGATTAACCTGGGCTTGTTAGGGGAATATCTGTAAATAAAAAGAAAATCGCGTTAAGTACTGTTCCTTTGAATTCCACTAAGAATTTGCATCCTTTGACAGATACGTATTTCGACCTCAACTGTAAGGTCGTCTTCAGTGTCTTGTACGGAATTGAAGTTTTGAATAATTTGGTGTTTTATCAGAAAAACAATCGTTATAGTTTTCTTCCGTGTTAAGAATTTTAAGTTTTGCTATAAGTTTTTCATAGCTCATTATATAAGTCATAAATGGACAAAATTGCTTTGCTTTTTAGACTCTTTATTACTGTTTCTAGAATCTTTATAACTTCGTGCAGAATAGCCCGTTCTTTTCCAAATCTTGACCACTGATACAAACTAGTTGATCAACTTACAGTGAAAATTTGAAAATATTTGATGCACTTTTCGAAAAGTTACAGCTAGTTGAATATTTTTTAGAAAGTGAAAATTTTGCCTGCCCCAATCATTTTGTCTATCCCCTGAATTTAAATTTATTGAAGAGGTAGTTTTACCATAGAAAGGAATTTCATAACCTCTGAAGATATTTAAAACAGAGCGTTTGACCAAAAAATAGGTGTTTTTTGGGATGAACCATTTGCTAAATGTTGGAGGTTTTTCTATCCAAAATAAAAATTTCAAAAGTCAGCATTGAGTGATATGTTATGTGTGCATAACTGCTAGTATTAATCATTATTTTCCCGGTTTTTCGGCGTAAACTTTTTTTTCGCTACAAATTATTGAAACATTGAAAAAAAAATAAAAAAAAGTGCATTTAGTATATAGGTATATAGGTTTTAAACCTAGCTTCATTCGCTTCTATTGTTTCCTACTAATAAATTCAACAGTCCGCGACTGTGTAAGCTCCCTAGATTTCTTGGACTAGTTGCAACGGTTCGTGAATTCTCAAAACAGGTAAGCTATTAGAACAAAATGACACCAAACGGGCTGCAAAATGGTGTCTCGACAACCTGAAGCGCCCACGGATCAATTGATAACAAAAACTGCCAGCCAAGAGTTGTATGATTGGCTGGTATGCATCCCTGTCCATGAATTTCTTTGAACATTTCCCCAGAAATTCCTTCACAGACTCTTTTAGTAATCCTCCCACAGATTTTTTTCTTGGGACTTCTTCAGGAGTTTCCCAAGAAATTTCTCACAATTCATCTTGATTCGGGATTCCTCAGAAATTACTTCCCAGTTTTCTTCTGGGATTCCTTAAGGGACATTTTTTTAGGATTGCTACATAAGTTCATGGTTGTACTACTTTAAGTATTTCTGATGCAATTGCTCCAAAAATATTGTCAGCTTTTTTCCAAGAGTTTTCTTTGGGATTTCTTCGAAAATTCTTCAAGAATTTTCTAAAGCAACTTTTTAATAATTTCGTCAACGGTTTCTTTATTATTTTTTAACCTTCTTCTTCTTCTTTATGACTCTACGTCCCTACTGCGACTTGGCCTGCCTCACTTCAACTTAGTGTTCTTTGAGTGCTTCCACAGTTATCAATTGAAGGGCTTTCTTTGACTGCCATTGCATGAATTTTGTACCTTGTGAGGCAAGCACAATGATACACTATGCCCAGGGAGTCGAGAAAATTTTCCCGACCGGAACGGGAATCGAATCCGCCGTCTTTGAATTGGCACCGTCTCTGAATTGGAGACCCGTTCGATGCAATTCCAGGAAAACTTTTTTTACCAAAGATTCAGAGATTAATTCAGAAATTCTTCTAGGGGTTTTCTTTAGAAATTCAGATTTTTTTCTTAAATTGATGACTTTTGGGTAATTTTCTCAAAAGGTTCCTTTAGTTATTACCTTCCTTATACTTCCGATTATGTTCTCTAGCATTTTTTCGATATTTACTCTAGGAAATTCTCAAGCAATTCATCTCTCCAATAGTTACATCTGGTATTCCTCCAGGTGCTGCTTTGGAATTATTCAGACCTTCCGTCAGAATTTCCTTCAATAGTTTTTTTTCGAAGATTCTTTCAACAATTACTGCAGAAATTACTTCAGAATCTGTTCCTAAGCTTCGGAATTTTCCGAAATTTATTTATATAAATACTTTCAGAGCATCTCCACTTCATCCAGGTATTATTTGAAAGAATTCTTCACGGGAATTTATTGACGTATTTCTTCAAGAACTCTACCAGTACCTTTGTCAGCGATTTCTGTAAGACATTTTAAAAGATTCCTTCATAAATTCCTATTCAGATTTTTTTCAAATATTTTTTCCTTGGAATTACTTGCAGGGTTCCTCCAGAAGTTTCTCATGATTTTTTTCTGAGCCAGGGGTATTTTAAAGTGTTTTTACAGGTACACATTCTTCTAGGTATTATTCTAGGCATTAATCGTAGAATTGCTTCAGAAATAACTTTAGACATTGCTTCAAATGTTTTTGTACAGTTTTTCTACAGAAATTTTTCAAAACTTCTTCTAGGAGTTACCGAAGGTATCCCCAGAAATTTTTTAAGGAATTTCTCGAGAAAATCTTCCAGGGATTCCTTAGAAATTTATTATGTGATGATGCTTTAAAAAATTCTTCATTAATTTGTGTGTAATATATGGAAAAACTTCTGGAAAATTACTGGAAAACAATCTGAAAAATTCTGCAGGAATGTCTAAAGACATCCCAGAAGATATTTCTGATTGAACCGCAGGAGAAAATTCTTAGTAAAATGCTTCTAGATATTTCTGCTTGAATCTCAGACGGAATTTCTTGGAGAAACCCTGTGAAAAATTTTCGAAGAAATTCCTGTATAATTTGTTAAGACATTTTTATACGAATTTGTAAAAACAACTTTTTAGAAGAATTTTTGAAAAAAATCCTTGCTGAAATTCCTGCTGAATGAACTCCTGAAAGAATCTCTGATGAAATCTTCAGAAGAGTCCTTGGAAAAATGTTAGGAATTATTCTTGAATGAATCTCTGGAGGAATATCTAGAAAATTCCCAGGGAAATTCTTGAAGGAATATCAAGATATATTGCTTGAGAACTTCCGGGCGAATTCTGCGGATTAATTTCCGAAAAAAAAAATCTTTCAGGAATGCCTGCAGAAATGTGTAGATTAGCGTCTGTTAAGATTCCATTTTCACTACTGAGATATTTCTAAAGGAATTTTCGTAGAAATTTAAAAAAAAATATGTTTAAACAAATTTATTAAAAATCCTTGGAGAAATTATTGGAATTATCCAAGAGGAAAAGCCGTTGATTTGTTGCAGAAATACGTGGAGGAAATCCTGGAGGAATCTCTGGAGGAATTCCTACCTAAATCACTGAAAGTAATAATTCTAAAATCTATGGATTTTCCAGTAGGAATTCCTGAATGAAATTTCCTGGAAACACGCATGTGGGAGTTTTTAATAAATTTCCTACAGCAACTTCTGATCAAATCAGAACGATTTTTTCTGAAGAAACCACAGGAAGAACTAATGAAGATATCTCTAATGAACGCTGCAGAAAATTTCAAACGAATCTCTGGCGAAAATTCCGATGAATTCTTCAAATGAATCCCAGGATGAATTTCTTAAATAATACCTGGTGGAGTTTCACAAGGCACCCATAAAAATTTACCCGAAAGAATACGTGGAGAAATTTGAGAAAGAATATCAGTAGGAAGGCGAGGAGAAATTTGTAAAAGAATCCCTGGGAGAAACCTTGGTAGATTGTAAGATCGAATGCCTAGAGTAATTTCTGAAGAAATCCATAAAAGAATTGGCTTCTTCAATTGTGTTGAGATCCTGAATCTGCATGCCAAACTGGGCCGAATTTTAGATTTTGGATGTCCGGTAAGCTTTTTAAAAATGGATTCAAAGTTTGTATGGGAGCGATTTGATACTGAGCGGATTTTGTGGTGGGCGGAGCTGTCAATCAGTTGCTCAGCTGTTAAAAGATGGTTTTAAAAAATCTTTAAGAATTCTAAAAAATTGAAAAAAAAATCATAGTGGCTTAGAAAAAGCTGATCTTTCATGTAAAAAAAAATGAATTTAAAAATCCAATTGCTGAAAAACATTTGGGTTCTCGTACAGGTCCCTAAATAATCGATGGAAGGTTTTTCAGGAAACCTGTTAAAGCTTTTCTAGAGGAACTTTTGGAGAAATGTATGGTGGATCATCTAATGAAAGTTGCAAATGAAATTCTGGAGGAAATTCTGAATCAATACATTACCTTACCTTACCGGACAGACTAAGCCCTGAGTGTTATCTTCTGTATGTAGGAGTCGTCTCCATTCTACTCGGTCCATGGATGTGCTTCTCCAGTTCCGCATTCTACAATCGTCCTCCACTTGAACGACCTACCTAACTTGCAGCACACCACGTCTTCTTATACCGGTCGGATGGCTCTCGAGAACCATTTTTATCGAGTTGCTATCCCACATCCTGAAGACGTAACCCGCCAACCGTAGCCTCCCCATTTTCGCGGTGTGGACGATGGTTGATTCTCTCAGCAGCTGATGCAGCTCGTGGTTCATTCGCCCGTCTTCCATCTGCACTCCGTCGTTGATGGTACGCAATACCTTCCGTTCAAAAACTCCGTGTCCATTTTTCGTGTCCATAAAGAACTATCGATTTAATCAGTGTTTTGTAGATAGTTAACTTCGTGTGACGGCGAACTTTGTTCGATCGTAGAGTTGCACGGAGCTCAAAGTAGCTCGTGTTCCTGCCACAATGCGTTTCTGAATTTCGCTGCTGTTAGCGGTCACCAGTGAGCTTAAGTACACGAATTCTTCAACTGCCTCGATTTCATCACCGTTGATAGAATTTCGGGGTGGTGGATGCGGTAATTCCTCCCTAGAGCCCTTTGCCATCATGTACTTTGTTTTCGACAAAAAATAATGCAGGGGTTCTCAAACTTTTTCAGTTTGCGGCCCATCTTTGATAGTATTAGAATTTGGCGACACACCAGCACATATTTTCAAAAAATACTTATTTTGGAAAATTGGACTATCTTTTTGAGTACATACATTTAAAAAAAATAAAGATAAGTTTACAAGTTTATAATACAAATTTACCCATTCTTCTCCATGCAACACTTTCAGCGCTTGAAAATTAAAGCGTTTTACCTCAGACGAATCAAAATTTGCTCTTTTTTGACCGGCGCTTTTCAACACAAAGCGGTGGCAAATTGCTAGCAATATGCCTTCATTGGCTAACATGCTTCAGAAGTAAGTGGGAGCGGGAGCAATAAAAAATATGAGTGAGAGTGAGGAACGACGATTCAGCGCCGTGCGGCTCTCTGAATCCCTCTCTTCGCCGGTGTATACGGCTATATTCATTGATTTTTATCTCGTTATTACAGTGCAAATAACATAAACTCGAATTAAATCGATTATAATGGTCACGTCCATCATTCTCTTATGGACAAATTGATTGATTTTACAAGTTTTGAGCAAAAAATGAATCCACTGAATCATTTAGGCATCTTCAGCGTCACCGCAGCAAGTGAGAAATAATCGTTACCAGTCAACCGACCGATGAGGAATAGTGGTCGCGGTTGGTTCGGTTTCTCTTTGCTCCCTGTGCGTGTTCGTTCGTAGAGATGGTTGGCGCTGATGACTGATCGTACCATTCATATTCACTCGATTTCAAGCACAGAACACTTTTTTATACAGAATCTATGAAGATATGTGTGGCAATTTTATGTTTCTGCGAAACTCTCAAAATTTCCTTCAAAATAATTGGAAACGAAGTCAGGCATTTTTATCGTATTTTCGTTGTTCAATGAAACCTGCTTGACCATATTATTCTATATTTTCGACGAGTGGGTAAATATTAAATAAAATTTTCAGATTTATAGTACTGTTGAATGGTCAGACGAGTGCTCTTTAAATTTCCAACCAGATCCTTCATAAACACTACTTTTACTTCTATTTTATTGAAATAACTTTTGAGCTGTACCAGGCTGGTGCACAGAAGTGGCGCCAAGGGAGGGGTTTTTCCCAGTTTCGGTAAAAGGCGGAGGGACGCCTAGTGTATGAAGCATCGGAAATGAGGGGGATTTAACACCCAAACCCCCTCCCCCTTGTGCATGGGCTTGAGCTGTACTGATTTCTATAAAAGCTCAGATTATCGAAATTCATCAGAATTTGAATCGAAGTTCGATAAAAATAAACAAACAATTCGGAGGAGATCACCAATTTTTTTTTTAATTTTAACTGCTGTACTTGGCATGTGAATCTAACAGAAAATGCAAACTGCAAGCAACAATTTGATAATATTTTTATCCCAGAACACATGGAAAATCCAAAATTTTACCAGAATATTGAACCTTCTGATTGAAAAATTTTCTATTTCAGAACAGTAGACAATAGACAGTGACCTCGATATTAAATATACTAAAGACTAATACAAAAGCTTAAAAAGAATTAAGAAGGAATCTTTTTTTTTAATTTGATATAGGGTAATGTCTTAAATTTATCACAATATTGCCCAAAATTTCGCGACCCACCAAAAATCAGCCCGAGACCCACCGGTGGGTCGCGACCCATAGCTTGGGAAACGCTGCATTAATGGCTAATCCTATTCGCCTGCCTTTATTCTTTAGGCGGATGTACATACGTTTCCTTCATCGTCTCGAATTTGCGAACTATAATATCAATATCATCAGCGAAACCAAGCAGCTGAACTGACTTCGTGAAAATCGTTCCAGTCGTGTTTAAATCCGCTCCCTTATAACACCTTCTAAAGCAATGTTGAGCAGCAAGCACGAAAGACCATCACCATACCGTAACCCCCTGCGAGGTTCGAAGGGACTCGAGAGTGTACCTGATACTCAAACTACGCACACCACTCGAGCCGTCGTTGCCTTCATCAATCGTTTCAGTTTATCCGGTGTTTGTGCATAATCTGCCATAGCTGGTCTCGATCGATTGTACGCCGATTTAAAATCGACGAACAAGTGATGTGTGGGCACGTTGTATTCGCGGCATTTCTTCAACACCTGGTGGATGCCTAACATCTGGTCCTTTGTAGCGTGTTCACCGATGAATCCAGCCTTATATTGTCCCACGAACTCTCTTGCAATCGGTGATAGACGGCGGCATAAAATTTGAGAGGCAGCGCTCAGTTGTTATAGCATTTGAGGAGCACCTAAGGACTCTAATCGATCAGGGCAACTGGAAGCGATTGGCTCAGGAACGATACCAGTGTGATTGCTTATTGAAAAATTTGACTCCGAAAAATGTAATACCCACTGAGGTCCAGTCCCATTTCACATCGTAAAATGAAAATTCCACCCAAAATTAACTTTCAATATTTTCCATCATTCCACATTGCCCAAACGCGCTGATCTGGAAAGAAAACGAACCGATTTATTAGAATTCTTGCTGCGGAACCAACAACCACTCCACAACATTCAAATTAAAGCCGGAAGAATTATTCCCTCCCATCTTCGGTTTCGGAACAAAGAAAGATCCCCCGTGGAAACCTCCATCTCAGCGATAACGGCTGTCGCCCCGACGACGTCTTTTGTCGTCGTCGACGTCTTCGTTGTTAGTTAAATAGGATCCTTCATCATCCACGCTTGGGAGCAAATGGAATACCCAACTGAGAGTGGTCGTATCTCTGTATCTGCACATTTCACTTTGCTTCCAGTTTTGTGCGTCTTAGCGCCACGGTCGGTGATAAATGAGCACATCTTAATCCGGCGAATCACCAAGGCGATGCCATCCTACCACTGACTGACTGTTGGGCGCTCCAATTGTTGATGATTTGAAGAGGCTACCTCCGGCAGAATACAACTCTATTTAATTTGAAAGTTTTTTTTTGTTTGATTCCTGTCGACAAAGCAGAGGACGAATGCCGTCCCTGCCATTGACGAGAGCGTGCGAAAGGCGTGAGATTGGGCCGTCCGTTCCGGGTGGCTGGCGGATGGCAGCTTTCTGAGTGGCACTGGATGGAGGCGCGGCCGGATAAAGTTTTAGTGTGGTTTCTCTTTGTTTCTGCCTGTCGCAAAGAATGTTCTGCAACTGATGGGTTCCATCGGCGGTAAGGCGGGACTCGTTCTCATTTTCTTTTATTGTTTTAAAGCTCTGAAGCCTCGCAGAGCTTAAGGATCTGGATGGACATCATAAATTCACAAAAAAAAAATCAAACGATATGATTCATACCATTATTAATTTTCCAAAACCTTAAATTGATTTTTGGATTTATTGGCGCAAGTGTTGCGCCTCTTTGCCTTGGGATGCTCGGGCAGCGATGGGGCTCTGCATTGAAGACGACCAGATATGCTCAGTTCTCAATTGTGACAATCTTGTAAACATTCGACACTTTTCACTACCTTCATTTCGTTGCCGCAGTCGGGTGTCAGCTTGCTTTGTTACATTCGTGCGCTACCGTTACCTCTTACACACAACACGAGCGGTGGAACGAAGTTCAATAAACACAAGAAAGCGTCAAATGATTATCGTCTGACACGATGACATTTGTCTAATTCAAGCTTTTTGCATATATTTGCAGCCAATTCCGATCATGAATGTTAGTATTAGTTTATTCTTGCATGTGGCATTGAATACGACACACATTTGACCAACACAACTCTCATTATGGCAGAAGACAGGAATAACAAAAGCCGAACCGTCTCCCGAAGACGCTATCGTGGTGAAGTGCATTCGTTTGACATTTTCGTTTCGTACAGTGATTGCTGGCGTGGCGAATGTCAGAGACAAAGGAGGCCGAATATCGACGAAAAGGTTCAAATGAACGTGATCTCTAACAAGACTGATTGTGAGACGATAAAAAAAAGGCTTGAGATACTTCAAAAATCTCCCACTGAAAAGAATTTAAAGTATACCAGGTAAGGCAGCGATGTGAAGCTGCATTTTTATTCGTTTTTAAAACTGATGCAAAGGACCGCAGAAACAGCTGAAATAGCGTTTCAAGACAAGAAGACATGGAGCGCAGCGAGCTAGGTGGGTTGACCAAGTGGATGACGATCTGCGGACCCTACGCAGAGTGCGGAACTGGAGACAAACAGCCATGGACCGAGTGGAATGGAGACGGCTACTATGTACAGCAGAGGCCACCCCGGCCTTAGCCTGATCGGTAAGGTAAGTAAGCGTTTCAAGAACTAACGCTTGTCAGCAGAACGAGTTGCTTCACAGTGCACAGTACCATCAGAAGAGGCCAACGGATCTATCGATGTCAACAGTATTATTGTCCATTGAATGGTATCAACAATAGCGCAAAAGATGATATGTATTGCTTCGCAACGCCACCAAGGAATGTCGAAAGCAAGTGGCCGACATCGGGCACAAAAGATAACGGTACAAAATGACAATAGCAGAAGAGAAACGAATCGAATACACCACAGAAAGAAGTGATAGCACAAAAAGAGTGGGATACCTGAAACGCATAAATGCATGGATCGGAACGATATGCGGAAGTTTCATGCAGTGCGTGGCAAACAACGGTGGCAGCTATGTTGAAAAAGTACTTCTAAGATTCACTAGCATCTCCATCCAACAGATCTGCGCGGTTTCCATACCAGTACGAGTATCCCCGAGAAGTAGTCAACATCTACGCCATCCAATCTCATCCAGAGCACTTTCCAGCACATCACTGTGGTCCGAAAACCTAGAACTGTATTCCAAGAGGTGTACGTTAATCTTTTTGCCGGCCCGTTACCGTGGTCTCGCATCACAACATGTTCCATTTCCAGAATCTGAGCGACTACCTACGCCAATCATCCTGAGTACTTCTGGTACATCTGCTTCGTTGCGAAACCGGAATTGTATTGCTAAGAGGACTCTCGTTTAGAACTGTCGGCATCCGATCTTCCAACACGTTTCCGTGGTTTAGAAACTCAACAATAAGAGAAGTGATACCGCAAATATGAACCGACATTATGCTGATTTACAAGGCCAGGACGCCGAGTGGAGATCATCCGTTGATCCTCAAGCAGTGAAGAAGTTTAAGTGGCTCTCACACCGGCAAAAGCACGAGAAATTGTAGCTGATACGAGTGAAGAACGCACTTACTGCTGCCCAGAATCAGGTTAACCAACCGCGGCTGAAGACTTACCTGAAGAATGTTACGACACCTACGAGTCTAATGCCGTGCGCAACTAGCTGATCGCAATCATTCTGGAGAATACCCTACGAGAGCAAGAGGCAGTTTACAATGACTTTCAGGAGCAATATGGGGGATTCTGGGCTAATACGTACCAGTTAAGGAAGATGTGTTCAAATGCATATAAAAAGGTAATAATCTATTGTTTTAATGCATGCATTCATTGCAAATACTTGCTTTCTAAGCGATATCAAACAAAATTTCAGCCCTAATATAGTTCAGCTTTTGAAAATAACATTTTTTGTAAAGAGTAATATTAAGGCTTCGTATTTTTATGCGGGGCAGTATGCACTCTTGCTCGGGGTAAAATGCACTCAAACAAAGGGGCAAGACGCACCACAACATTGGGGCAAGATGCACTGTCGAGTTTATAAATCTTTTCCCTTCTTAGAGAAAATGCATGTTTTCTAAGGTTTTAAGACGAATGATAGTTCAATTTTGTTTGCGATTACTTAGGGGCTGTCCATAAACCACGTGGTCATGAGGGGGGGGGGGGTTCGGCCAATGACCATTTTGTATGAACAAATAAAAAATTTTGTATGGACTAATGACCACGCAGGGGGGGGGGGGGGGTGTTGAAAAGTCCCAAAAAAATGACCACGTGGATTATGGACAGCCCCCTACTGAGCGCTCATAGATATTATTACAGATTGTTTTCTATAGGTGCGTTTTGTCCCAACCAAGGGAGCACATATTGCCCCAATCAATAACAACAAATAAAATTGTTTAAAAAATCAAGCTATGTTCACTTAGAATCCGGAATCATGTCACATTTTCTAGTGGCGCTCTCAATGAACATAATCATCATTCTTTTGCAGCACTCTGATCATACACTAATCTTCTTTAAATGGTGAAAATTTCATCGATTTTCTTGCAACGAGTGAAAAGTTATTTCAGATTGAAGACGAGAGGAGGAAAAAAATCTTGCACAAACACGTTGAAAATTTAGCATGGTCAGGTACGACAGTCGCGAAAAATGTTAATATCGTCAAAACCATTATGTGTTATGCGCACAGATGTTGTTAACCATGGCATAAGGAAGTGTCCTCGGAAGAAAAAAGCTTGGGTTCATTGATAAATCTGCTTTGAATTTGAAGATTTGGCAAGAATTTCGAACTCTGGGCATGTTTTTTTCGCAATAAGATGATGAGAACCAATTCATACAAGGATGACAGTCTCAAGAATCGCGTGCTACTTTTCAAAAACGCACACAAGGGATATGTAGAGGTTTTACCTATTTTGATGAACTGCCATGACAGCTGGAGACGTTCAGTGGTATCGCCACAGATGGGTAGTGTTTATCAACGAAAAAAAAACACTCAAATTTCGCGTTTCCCCAATTCACTGAATTGCCCCTCATTTCGCAATAAAAAAAAAAAGTTTGTCATTTTTTCTTCGGAATCCTAGTCAGACTAGTCAAGGCACTCAGGACACTGCGTAGATGACCTGATTGTTGAACAAACGTGCGGAAGGGGTTGTTGCTAAAATTTACCACCGTTGTGCAGATTTTTAGAGAGGTCAACACTGAAAAAGTGAGAAAATGTGTGAAAAATAAAAATAAATAATTTCAATGATATTTTTCCATGAGAGTACAATAAATAACCTTTGTTTTGAGGGCTTCACCTTTTATGTTTGTTATTGCATACCTAAGATATACGTGATTTTGTCAATCCGGATTCTCAATGAACATAGCTTTATAATTAACGTACATTACTGTTTAAGTTTCTCTTCCTACGCTTAGTATTGGTCTCAATTAACTAAATAAACGGGATGGTAACATAAGGCTGAATTTCAAAAGGCTGAATGCACATAAGGCTGAATACAAAAGGCTGAAACTATGGATATGTAACAAAAGGCTGAAATTACAAAAGGCTGAAATAACAAAAGGCTGAAAACATGGCAAATTCTAAAACTTGAAATATGCATAATAATGAACTCTATAGAATCTGAGCTGAGGGTTTAATGATTCAAAAGATGGTATTACACAAGGTATTATATTTTCCGGAATGCTATTCCCCGGAGTGGCATTTGCCGAAATGTCGTTCCCGTTGGTGCTGTGTCATTATGCCGAAGGATATCAGGCCTCAAATGCCACTAAGGCGAATGGGTTATAATGATTTTAATGCAAAGGAGGTTTACTAGGCAGCCTAGTAGAATGGTTAAATTATGATCTATGCATTTACCTCGAAAGAACAGCCTTTCTAAAAAAGCGGGAAAAATCTCTAATGGAAGAGTAAGTATTGTGGCCGCAAATAGTACAGTATAACGACCAAGCGGAAAGGTTTGATGATAATATCTGCATACTAATAACTCACCCGTGAGTGATAGGCTGTTCTTTTGAGGTATTTGCATATATTCAGTGTTGGCATTCTTACCAATGTGTAAAATGCAACGAGCTTCTGCGTGCGCATATTCCTTAAAACGATTCATCGGAGATTTCCCCTTCTTTTGAACATAGGCTGTTCTTACTGTGTTTGAATGTTATAGCTGCATATTTTTTTTTATCAAAGGTTTTCCTTCTTTTAAAATGTTGAAAGAACCATAATTTAAGTTCACGTGTTGAAGCTGCTTACTTTTTACCAGATGTTTCTCCTTCTTATAAAATAGGCTATTCTATTCGAACAGAACGTGAGCCAAAAATGAACTGTACACTTTAAATGTTTTTGGTCGACAAAGCATTGAACTTGCCTGTCAGAGCTTTTGCTGCTTAAGAGCGCCCGCTCGGTTCCCATTCGACTCTGAGTTCACATGTGCTTATCTTCATCATTAAATCATATGTGTCTTCTTTCCTAGGACTAGAACCTTGTGCCGCATCTACATGTTTGGACGTTATTATGTTATGTCACAGGGAAATGCATCATAGATCCTTTGGTACGACATTGTGGATATTGAAATACAGCTCCAGGAATTTAGAGTTTTTGAAACACACGATGGTCGGACTGGTTCACTCTTCAATAAAAGGAGATTGAATTAGCCCAAAAGATTGCCAAAATTGAAGGGTGAAATGGCGCAAATATGACCATTTTAGTATCACAGATACCAGGGTAACATGTTAGTCAGCATGCTACGGGTTCAGTCCTTTCCAGTTCATGACGCGTTCAATTTGCATGTTCAAATATATTTGATCGCAGTGTGCCGAGTATGAACTTCAATGCAAATTGAACGCGTTCACACTGCAGTGCTGCAATTCGGTTCTGGATTATTATGCGCACAACATTGGGGGAAATAGTTTCTGTCGATATGTGATGCTAATAAACCTGTTTAGTCACCCGGAGTTCCTTGAGAAACTTAATCAAAAATGGCCAACTGATGGACCGACGATCAGACTCTATTGGTTTAGGCAATTTTATGATTTCCGATAATTCATGCCAATAACTCCGTTACTGTATTGTATTAAATCATATGATTGGAAATCCGGATTTTCCAAAACCCATGTTGACCGGACTGGTACGCTCAGATATGGTTCCAATAGCAGAAGAATTTCTGAATCTAATGAGCTCAAAATGTTTGAAATCTGTGGAAACAGGTAGGGAGGTATGGCCTTTTCAGTTTCGCGGATTTCGCTAGTGTTCAATTTAGAGCTCGCACGCGTTATAAATTTAGAACTGAACAAAGTTCAAACTTTTTCGAGCAACAGTTAGGTACAATCTAGGGTACAATAGTCTTTGCCTCAACTACCGCTTATTACCCGAATTACCCGAACAATTGTTTACATCTAAGACTCATTCAACCTAGTTTCCGAGTTGACACACATAATACTTCAAACGAGTGGAAATAAATTGTTGGCGAAATCCTTTGTCAATTTGAGCTAAAATAGTTTAATATTAGCGGGGTATTGGCCGATATGATACTGAAGAAAGTAAAATAACATAGACATTATGATACCGAAATCCATAACATTATGTTCTTTTCATCAGTTAGAGTTAGCTCACGTAACCAGATGTCCATTCGATGAATAGTCAAATCGATTGAATGTCATATACTTCCTCTTCCGTAAAATGGGGTTTGACCAAATGACCGTTTGACCAAATGTACTTTCGAGCAAAGATTCTTTTGTTTCCTATGAACATTTTCAAGTCGAGTCAAATGTTTATCAAAGACCAATAGATTAGCCATAAATGTCCAAAATGTCATTTCATTCGATTCTCTACAACTTTCAAAACTTTTCAACATGTTGATATCTTTCAGCCTTTTGATATATTTCAGCCTTTTGATGCTTTCAGCCTTTTGATCATTCAGCCTTATGTGTTTCAGCCTTTTGATCATTCAGCCTTATGTGATTCAGCCTTTTGTACGTAACCCCATCCAAAGAACACTTGTAACATACTCGCTCTTGGATAGGGATTTTATCACAGGGTCGTTGAAGCAGCATAGTCACTTTCAAATTTCACTCCTCAGAAGGAACTCGTTCACAGAGAGAACACTGAGGACAAGTAACACGTGCCCAGCGAAGATATACGTGTAAAGACGGATACACATCAAAGCCTTACAATAGGAATGCGCAAAAACCTGGAAAAAAGCTAATTTTTGATCACCAGTGGAGGACGAGGCAGGGATGTTCCCTTTTGAAACACGGAAAACGAATAAAGAGGAAAGTGGTGTAAACTTATTATCCAAGGGCTGCGATTTTATAAAAGAATCGCTACCACAAATATCAACTTAACAAACTATTTGTTAGTCCATTCCGGGACTCCTATTTCTCACACTCTGACGTCACATAGGGTACTTACGCGTATTTTCGGTGGGATCCGGATCCATGGTGGTAGCGGTGTATCGGTACAGGATTGGAGAGTTGATTGGTGATGGCATCGGGCACTTTTGGGTGTTCGTAGGATACAGAACGGTACTGTCGGCAAGAATCGGTCGGATTTCCAATATGGCCGACGTTGTGTGAAGATCCAGTTCTTCTCGGATTGCCGAACAATGGAGATGGAACGTCGTAGATTGTTCGGAAGATGGCAACTTTGCGGTCGCTTCACAGATGTTGGGCAGTGATGATGGCCAGAATAACGGATGGCTAACCACAAGCCGATTCGCGGTTCCCGGTCTTCGACCGGACACTAGGTGAAAGTGGCCAATATGACGGATGGGCCAAGAGGTTTCTGTCAAACTTTGGCGTAACGGAAGGAAGCTGCGCATTCACGTAAAGGGGGGGGGGGAGGTGTTGTAACCTCGGCATTCCTGCGGTTTTCGGAACTTGTTCCGAAGAAAGAAAAGAGAAAGGTCCGCTTTTTCATAAACTTCACAAAACATTTTCGGCCGGGCACATTTTCAGCAAAGGACGTATTGAAACTTTTTCATCGATTATCGGAATTTTTCGTACTTTTTCCCGTACTAATAGTTTTTAGGAACACTAGTTTTAACTTTTTTAACGATTTAACTAGACACGACGCGCACTTCTAAATCTTCCACTGGTTGGAACAGAAAAGAGGCTTTCTTGGCAATGGCTGAGTATTTATAAGCTAAATTGTGAGGACGGAGTACAAATAACATCACAAACTAACATGATGTTTGCATACATAGGAAAAGCCTCACCTTTTAATGTAAACCCGTGCAATTACATTAGCACCATCTATGTGTCAAATTATGCTACATTGGGCAAGCGTTTGTCATGACACAGTGATCAAACCACTGCAAAGTAGTTAAACTCTTCAGAGAAATGAGTGGAAAAAGAGCGTGAGTGCCTCACATGACAAACGCACTGCGTGATTGATCACTCACTCTATGCTGTCATTTGGAATTCTAGAGTGGGACAAATAGTTGGGATTTGCGATGGAGCCAGCAAATATGCCTTTCGGAACCGAACGGTTACACACTAAGAGGAATCTTCATGTCAATTATTGCCAACATAACTTTCAGAAATTCTGCAAGAATATTATTTGTGTATAAACATTCCAGAAAATGTTTGATAAATTCTCAGAGAATAAACAAAGGAATTTCTGGCCGTATCCCTATAGGTAACTATGGAGAATTTTCTGCAAATTTTAAAGAGAATTCTTGCAAAACTCATAAAAGGAATTCCAGCAAGATCCCAGCCAACACACGATCGCATATGCTGTTGAATAGAATGCCAAAGTGGAGGCGATATGCGTACACTTTACACGCGATAAAATAGAAGCATGAACGCATATGGCCTCCACTTTAGCATCCTATTCTACATCATATACGGCTTCGTGATGGCTAGGAATGCTCTTTCCGCATTGGTTACAGACACATTTCATGAAATAATATTGCACGAAAGTATTTTCCTCGAATAATTCTTTATGAGCCGGGGCACGTGGTCACACGTTTGCTTCATAAGCAGATGGTCATGGGTACGTTCCCAGCTCCGGCACTTTCGTCAGTTGCTCTTCCCCCCTGAGAGCAGCAGACACTGACCCTCTTCTGAGCCCATGGCTCAAATGGACCCGGATATTTGGACTTAGGCGAACGGCAACTCATAATGGACACCCAATCGGACTGGAAAAAGGAACCAACAGCCACACATCAACATCCTCGTGCTAATCATTCTACCATGAACAGGGTACAAAAGTGACAGCAGCGCAAAGGCAAACCAGTTCGATATAGTAGAATTAGAATAGAATACATTTAGGCGCTGTCCAAAGTGTAAGTAAAGCTCCCAATTGGAATCGCTCACGCTGTGCCCTAATGGACAAAAGAGCTGTCAATTAGGTTAAGTGTTAAAAAAAAATCTTTATGAGGCGCAAAAGTGGATTTTTTTTGGGACGTACCAGTCAAAGTGGCACTAAAATTTGAAAACCTTGAGAAACCAGCTCATTTTTTTTCCATGACAGACTGTTCCTCACTGTTTCTTATGGCTGGCTCGCAGGGCCCCCTAACTTTCCAAAGGACCAGGGTGCACTATAGGGTTAAGAGTCCAACTGGCACTCGGGCATTGATCAGCCGACTCTAACCTGGGGAACAAAGGCATAGACTTGTAAAAGCAAATAAACCACTCCTTCCTCCACGTCAGCCAACGACGTCATACTCTCCTCGCTTCCCATCGATCACCTTTTTAACCCTCGAGCGATCGCGCTGTTGTATTTTGTACAACACGTTGAAAAAATCTCTCTTGTACTCAGCATTAGTGTGGTGCTGACGCAGGTAGTCAACCGCGCGAGTTACGGAAGGTTAATGGTTGATTCAAATATTCAGTAGTGGGTCGATTGACCTCTCGCGGCGCTGGTATCGTTTTTGCTTCTGTTTGACGTTTGCTCACTGTCACCATCTAGTGGCGGCCCGGCCAAACACAGTACATTTAGCATTGGGCGATTACGTTTTCGTGACGATATTTTTGGTGTGACGATATTTTGTCTGTGCAGCCTCTGGCTGAAGACGGTGTGAATTGTCTTTTTTTTTAATTTGTTCTAATTCTTACGTCTGTTTCTCTGTGACCAAAGTTTCTACCGAGGTTGGTTAACCGATCTTCCTCAAGGTTATCTGAAGCCTTGCCGTTGCTACGAGTATATGGGGATAAGAAATTCTAGGACGAGGCTAATGACCTTACAATCTGGTCTGTATTACACTTTATGCAACGTTTACTATTAATAGTAGCCCACAAGATATCCAAGTA
>NC_085138.1:52539257-52621979 GCF_035046485.1 Aedes albopictus | reverse complement strand
CAGGGAAATGAGAAGAAAAATGCTGAAAGAAAGCCTTGATTTAACTGAATTGCTCATATGTTGGCTTCAACGTAGCTTTACTCAAGTGCCGAGCGACAGATAAGAGCACCATCGTCGTCAGTTTAGGGTGATATGATTCCAGCTCCCTCAATGTCCAGTGTTAAAAGATCTATTTCAACTCCGGGCGGTCAGCTCTACAGCGGTCACCCGCGAAGTCGCTGATATCTACGAAATTCTTCCTTCAGCATTTTCATTCCGTGACCATTTCACTGGAGATGGCTACATTTTACGCCTTCCTCTATTTTCGCTTCTTTGTACGCTTTGATCACAGAGGGAATTGTTCGGAGCATCCATACATAGGATAAGACATCATGAACAATAGTACGCCACAGTTGACAGCCACTATTCGCAGCGTTCGGTCGTGCTTTTTCTCCGGTGCTTCGTATCGATCAGAATGAGTGTGATCCGTAGAAACACTCTGGTGGTAGATTTCAGTATTCTGCCTTCGCGTCCAGAAGTTGGGAAAGTCCAGCAGTTCTTGGAACACGAAATCAAGCTGAACCTATCGGATGTCAAGGGTGTACAGTTCCACAACACTCAAAAATGTGTGTACATCGAAATGGTGGACAGTAATACTGCGCCGCGTTATGTAAACGCATACAATATTAAGCGAGTGTTTGCTTGTAAATGCAAGCTGTTCAAAATTCCAATGTTCGTGGACAGCGAGACAGTTAGTGTACGAGTACACGATCTTCCTCCGTCTGTACTACACATCACGGTTGCAAATTTCATGATGCAGTTCGGAGATGTGCTTTCGGTACAAAACGAACGTTGGCGGTTTTACTTTCCCGGATTGCCGAACGGAGTTCGAGTGCTGCAAATGAGAATAAAGTATCCCATTCCGTCCTACCTCACGATCGCAAATGAGTTCTGCTTTGTTGAGCACCCGAATCAAATCCGCACCTGCAGGCGGTGTGACCTATCTGCACACCCGAAGCAGAAATGTGTGGAGATATCCATCCCCGACAAAATCACCACAGCGTCATCCGTAGCAACAATACCACCAAGCGAGCAAATGTTCAGTGAGGCTGATTTCCCGCCGATAAGCATCGATATAACGCAGTCTGACGAGGTCATCGAGACATCGGCGAATAGCGAGCGCACACATCCCGAGCTAGAATGTACATCGAAAACCGTAGGGTAAACAAGTATAATATGCCCCCCCTAAGCAGAAATGGAAATATATCTGAAACTGGCGCCTTATTCCATCTATTGTTCACTGCAAATCGTTGTTACTAAAGTTAGTGAAGTGTTGCATGTGAACTTTGCCTTTGGAGAGGTGGCTATGGAAGCTTTGAAACGTTTTTCGAAAACGTTCCAAAATTTGCCTTTTCAAAGCAAACGGGGCAATACGCCCCATCAAAAGAAAAACGTCCAGCCCCGTGATAAAACTGTCCCACGGGATAATTCCACCACATGCTTATCCTAGGCCTAGGAGGGTCTTTTAACAAGTGTTTAACTGCATAAAAGTTGCAAAGTAACACAAGCGAACAGAACTAGCTTCGTTTACAATGAAGTCAGCTCACTAGAGGTAAAATATTACGTCAAAAGCCTCGATTTCAGACTTTTTGCTATTGTTATTGCTTTTCTGTACCAATCCACTAACGGACCAGCTTGATGTCAATAATTCTTCAATATTTGAGATTTTTAATCGATCACGCATGCGAAAAGCGCTTGAATCGCTAGAAAATGAAGAGGCGCGTTTTGCCCCGGTGGGGCGCATTATACCCTTTACTCTACCTGCGAGCGCAGTGGATCAAGCAGAGCAGCACAATACTAACGAAGACAACGACGACGAGGATGCGAACGACAGTGCATCTTCCCCATATGAAGCCAATGATGGTAGCAACAAGCGACGGCTGTCAACGAAGCACGGCAAAGAAAAGAAGAAAATCTGTTGTAGCATGGAATCGCAGAGTAGCTGTGATTCCGTTTCGCCTCTTATTTCTCATAAGAAAAATAGTAATTGGTCCCGTAATGCCTAGGTGCGCATGGACCTATAAATAAATAAACTAATGAAAAAAAAAAATGTACGCCACAATATTCCGTTCGTGGCTCTACAGCCCCAGTGACGCCCAATGCTCACCAGATCACGCAGCTTCTTCTGGAATCATATTGTTGGCAGCCGTCAGTCAGGTTCCGAGGTAGACGAATTCCTCCACCATCTCGAAGGTATCCCCGTCTATTACTACCTAGACGAATCCGGTTCGCAAAGCACACAAATTGACCGGATTTTGTGAAATTCGTGACCCGGCTGTTGAGCCTGGCTTGTCGTATTACACCTTCCAGAGCAATGTTGAAGAATAGGCATGATAGTCCGTCACCTTGTCGCAGTCCCCGACGAGGTTTCAATTAGCTGGATAGTTCACCCGAAACCCTTAAGCAGTTTTGCACACCGTACAACGTTGCGTTGAATGGACAGCTACCCAGGAAAATCGTTTTTCTCCATGATTTTCCATAGCTCTGTGCGGTCACTACTGCCGTATACCGCCTTGATGCGTTGGGACTTGAAGGGCCCATATAGCCGAGGCGGTAAACGCACGGGTATTCAGCATGACCATGCTGAGGGTGACGGGTTCGATTCCCGGTCGGTCCAGGATCTTTTCGTAAAGGAAATTTCCTTGACTTCCTTGGGCATAGAGTATCTTCGTGCCTGCCACACGATATACGCATGCAAAATGGTCATTGGCAGAGGAAGCTCTCAGTTAATAACTGTGGAAGTGCTCATAGAACACTAAGCTGAGAAGCAGGCTTTGTCCCAATGAGGACGTTACGCCAAGAAGAGAGAGAGAGAGAGCGTTGGGACTTGGTATTTACGTCATTTCTGGAGGATTTGGTGAAGATCTGGTCCGTTGCCGGCTGGCTGTCGATGAAGCCGGCTTGATAACTTCTCACGAATTCATTTGTTTTAGGTGACAGACGATGGATCTCGGTGCTCAATGATGTGCTGCTTCCACCTTTCGAATACCTTGCATCCGTTCGCCAAGAGGCACTCGTCCTTGTCCCTACATATTTCGGCTCGTGGCATGAAGCCGTTGCTTGATGCGCAAAACTTCTGTGTTTCTTGGGATTGGCACAGCAGTTCCATTTCTTCACAATCCGCTTCTTCCAGGCGGCGTTTGTAACAGTTGGTAGATTGCAGATGGCGGAAATGGTGGAAAGCAGTGGGTAAGCAAGCTAACCCGTAGCTATTTTTACAGCCTAACGTTTTCGAACTATTTCCGCAAAACCGGCAAGTTCCTCAACAGACTACCCTTCTGAAAACCCTTCCGCTTAAGCGCCAGTACGACTAGTCGTACTGCGAAAGGGCGTGTTCAAATCCCGTACCCGGCTAGTTCCTCTCAGGGCAGGTCAGGTAAGAACTACCTAAAAGTCTGGCAAATATACCCAAACTGAACCGAACAGAAAATCACCGAAACCTGATAAAAACTGAAATTCTTTCACTGTTTGCCTAACGTATATAGTGGGAGAAATGTTTCACAATATTAATATCTGTTTATTCTCCTAACTTTGGAACCTAGGGCCCTGAACGTGCACGTTTTAAATAAATGGTTTGATCTAACCTGCGTATGGTTTACAAAAGCCGTCTCAACTGCTCGATTATCGAAGATGTCGCTAGTGTTCACCGTAGCTGCCAATGGGCACACGTGGGTCTAGCCGCGTCTTGGTCCTCCAAAGGGCTACTCAAAACTCCACGTGGCGTCGCCGGATTGGGCGGGGTTGTCTCGGTGACGGCTGACGGATGGAGAGGCCTGATGATTGTGTGGTATGGATCAGCCTATGATTTGGGCCAGCCTATAATGTGGCTGTTATTGCTCCTAACAATCACCCAGCATACTGCACTCTGAGGACGCACAACCGACTGCTTAGCGCGCCTACTGAGGACTGTGACGAGTGCTTGATCGGGTACAGACTGTCACCAATATAGCAATAACAGCCACATTATAGGCTGGCCCAAATCATAGGCTGATCCATTCCACACAATGATACCAAAAAAAACCTTCGCCTGAAGGTTCTTCAGGCGAAAACGAGTAGCTTCAGTAAAAGGTCATCGGCATGCACCTTGCAGTTTAAGATTTACCTTATGTGTAGCCTTTTGGCTGCAATTCGCCGATTTTGGGAGCGAAATTCACCAGTTTAGTCGCAATTGCGATTTCCTAAAGCACAAATGAATTTAGATTCTTGTTTCAACAAACTTTAGATTTATGCTGAACTCACTTTTGTAATACAAAGTTAGCTTTCACGCTCCACTTCACTGTCGTTTCGTTCGATTCTCTAAATAACTCCAGAGGAATTTAACATTAATTAATTTCTGCGCTAGGAATTTGCTAAACTCACTTACGGATTCTATGATCTCAAGCACACACGGTGTATAAAGATTTTCTTTACTAAAAGCACTCCTTAAGTCTTCAGAATGATCTGACTGATCTCTAGCACTGACTTAACAGGAATGAGACTCCGTTAGTATCAGGTCATATTTGGGACCAATCTTCCCATATCGTGTATTAAAACCCGAAGCAGATTCGAACGTGTCCTGCTCTGATTGGACCACAAAATATCGTATGATATTTCAACTACACAAATATAAATTTGTGATGAATTTATCGAAGACTACAACCTTCAAAAAAATAGTCCGATCGAAACCCAATCTACGGGAGTTCTCAAAATTTGGCTGTACTTGTTTTTACAGAATTAGTGCCAAAACACACCACTTCACCTGTGGTGGCGCTGCGATCACTTAGTGGTTACATATACTCCCAACCTCGGGAAAGAAAATTTTAATTTACACCGTTAAATTGAAATTTTCGTTTGAACTTTTTTTTTTAAAAAAGGTTAAGATTTGTATAAACAAAGGTATTTGTTTTATTTTTATTTTAATTTTGAATCTACAACACAAATAATTTCTACTTACATCAGACACTTCAAAGAACAGACAAAAATAATAGTAAGAGTTTGGAAAGAAGAAGGAGTGAAAGGAATTATCAATATGGCTGACAATTGGCGATGTTGAGAGAAAAAAAAACTACTTAAACTGAAAACCGGGCTATTGCGCATTGGAGAAACATAACAGCTCACCGTAGTTCCATCACATCCTTTATGTTGTCGCATTCGTTCAATTATAACACTCACCCAAAATTTATACATTCCCAGAAACATCTGGAGCGATTTGAACTTCCATTTTGGACGATTCCATTTCCATTTCAGACGGTAGCGGTAGAAAAACCTCATGAATGCATGAGACCACATACGATGCTGAATCCTTGTAGTAATTAACGGTAGCGGGAATTAAATATCTGATTATGATCGGCGAACTGAGTCACTAAGTCACGGCTTAAACTCTTAACTTACACTACGCTTCACACACGCGACCGATCCTCACGCACTCTGCAACATAACTGATTCAAATTTCTCATACACTCGATCCCGTTCAATCATACATTCGCTCTCAATCCTCTCTTCCCGATCAACTATTGAACTACAGCGCTCCGATGGTGATTCTGGTAATTACATATCTATTGTACCAACATATACAATCTACAATTCAGTTCAACGTGAGATCTTTACCTCGATGAAAGTTCGCGCGTCAAAGTGAAAGTTCAGAGTGAAACATCAAAGAAATGCTTGGGAAAATAAGCGTTTCTTGAGTGAAAAAAAAATAAGGAGCACGGAATTTAAGTGAAAAATTATGAAAAGTGGCTTGAAAATAAGTGATAATGGTAATTCTTGCTATTGGGTAAATTCCGGGCTATTTCAAATCAGATGAAAATGGTAGCCATATTGTGAAGAAGAAAAAATCTACTGTGGTAGAATTGTCCCAATACTACCAAGCAATAAATAATAGAAAAGTTATACGTGAAGCGAAATATGAAATGGCAGTCAACGAAAGTGAAAGTTCTTTCGTTGTATAAAGAACCTATACATAGGAGTTATTATTATTAAAGTGTTAATCCTAATATGATCTAAATTGCGATTCAAGTCTGTATCAGCAGATCATTTGAAACGTGTGGAATACATGCATATAGCTACGGCATGTAGTGTCATAAAATGTTTCTATTGCAGCTTGTGTTTGGAGCTGTGTTTAGCTGTGCTTTTGTGAGTTATGCCCATCGATACCTCGTAATGAGGATCGCAGTGTTTTATGTGTATTGGTCTAGTAAATCGTAGGTTCTTGATTTATGAATGAACCTAGATCGTCATAGCTGGTTCTACAACACTACATTGATGTCCCTGCGACTCTGTCTGGATGAGGAGGTATGTTTCAAAAGTTTTGTTATTTCCCTACAACTCAATCCGAAACGAGGAGGTATTTTCGTTAACTTTTAAACTGGTTGGCTTACTTGAATTTTCAGCGGACATAGCTTGAGGTAATTTCCGCTTATTAAAGTAGACGGAAGTGGTTTTTTTAATTAATCTTCTTCAGCACGGAGGCGTGAAAAACACCTAGCCTTCTCTTCATATCCTTGTCCCATAGTTCGTAAGTATTTGAGCCCATCTGTCTCTTAACTACTGCTTCGGCATATTTTGGTGCTAATTTTGCGTTAAAATTTGCGGATTTGTCCGATAAGAAGAAATTCTTCTTCAGTACGATTTCTCCCTCTTTAAATGTAACAGTTGGTAGATTGCAGATGGCGGAAATGGTGGAAAGCAGTGGGTAAGCAAGCTAACCCGTAGCTATTTTTACAGCCTAACGTTTTCGAACTATTTCCGCAAAACCGGCAAGTTCCTCAACAGACTACCCTTCTGAAAACCCTTCCGCTTAAGCGCCAGTACGACTAGTCGTACTGCGAAAGGGCGTGTTCAAATCCCGTACCCGGCTAGTTCCTCTCAGGGCAGGTCAGGTAAGAACTACCTAAAAGTCTGGCAAATATACCCAAACTGAACCGAACAGAAAATCACCGAAACCTGATAAAAACTGAAATTCTTTCACTGTTTGCCTAACGTATATAGTGGGAGAAATGTTTCACAATATTAACACAGACAAACAGACGTAACACTTCAAATATTTTTCGATTCAAATCATAGTCACGGAAACATATTCGCCCAATGCTAAAAGGACTAAGTTTGGCCGACCACCAACTAGGTGGCGGTAGTGAGCAAACGTCAAACTCGAACAAAAACTATGCGAGCGCCACGGTTGGGCAGTTGGCCAACTATCAAATTTTGAAAAAGACCGGTTAATCGGTGTACGATGAGAATTATCCGAGTGTTACGTCTGTTTGTCTGTGATATTAATATCTGTTTATTCTCCTAACTTTGGAACCTAGGGCCCTGAACCTAGTGCCAAAACCGACCACTTCACCTGTGGTGGCGCTGCGATCACTTAGTGGTTACACGTTTCTCTTCCGAAAGATGCGGGCTGCTGATTCCGCTTCTGTTTGTAACGTTCCACTTTCTACCGGGTTCCTTGCTGCAGCATTTCCGCCTGTACTACGTTCTTCTCCTTCAACATCACTCTGCATCGTTTCGTCGACTCCTTTCCACGTACCCGATGTTACCCCCGGCAGTGTCGATGATGGCTGCTTTAACTGTACTCCGGCACACCGAGCTCGCCCTCGTCTGCTTACGCTGCCTCGAGATTCTTATGCTGAGGCGACATCCAGTTGGTTCAGTCGCTCTAGGTTTTACCGTGGTGGTAGCCGTTATCGTACGTTGTTAAAGACGACATGATTTGGGCACAGTTTGATCATCACCAGATATATTCATCGGGGCTCTATCGTAGCTCCATATTTTTCATCCTTCAGTGTCTGCTTGAGATGGTACTTGGTGGCTTTCACGGCCGCTTCCCAAAGGCCACCGAAATTGGATGCTTCTGGAGGAATGAAGTACCAGGTGATCTCCTTTGGTTGACAGTACTCATCAATGTGGTCGATAGCTTCCCGGTTCTTGAAAAGCACGAACAGCTCGTGCAGCTCAGATTTGGCGTCCTTGAAGTTACTCCCGTTATCCGAATAGACCTCCTTGTACAATCCACGTCAACTGATGAACCGTTGGAATGCTGCAAGAAATGCTTTGCTGGATATGTTGGACACCAGTTCCGGATGAATACAGCGATGTTGGCCTTGACGAAGCGTGGTTTGTACCGGCCCTGCTTGACAAGTATTGGACCAGCATTATCTATTCCGGTCGAATACATGTGTCAGCTGGTGCTTCACGGCTTAGATCCGAAACACCGTACACAGGTTCTTGTTATCTTCCGTTCAGATGATCTTCCATCCAGCATCGAAAACTTCAAGCGGAGGGCGGCTAGTAACCCAGATGGGCCAATGTGCAGGAGCTCCGTAATCGGGTGTTTAGGTAGCAGGAACTGGTGCTTACTGGAGAGCGGAAAGTCAGAATGTTGAAGTCTCCTTCTGACTCGCAGGATTCCGTTGTGGTAGCTCGAACTCAGCTTGGAAATTCGTTTGCATGGCTCGTTGCACGACCTTTACATTGAGTCCGAGAGCGCTTCGTAGCCCTGGAATGGTTGAATGGCAACTGGTGATACGTCTTGAGGCATCTTTCTCTTGAAAGTAGTGGGCAAATCGCTGTACTAGGAGCTTCCGGAAAGAACTATAACTGTACCTCGTCTTGGTGGATGATGGAAACTGCAACAATCGGTACCACTCTCATCTCCGGGATGTCTTCGTCTGGAAGATCGGCGGAGTCTTCCAGGTAGTACTCTGCACTCTGGTGGAACCTGGGTCCTGTGCACCAGAGCTCGTTGGTTCGCAGAATCTCTGGCAATCGTCCGTGGGATACCATGTCCGAAAGGCTATCCTTCGTCGGAACGTACATCCATTGCACGTTGAGTGGCTCTGTGAGGTGTTGGATTTTCACTCCATTTCGCACTACAACTTGTAGAGATACAAGGGGTTCCCTCAACTAGGCTAAGACGGTTTGGCTGTCCACTCAGATAACGATTCACGTTATGGTCGAGTGACTACGAGAGTTTGTAAATCAATCGAGCCAGTACTTGAGCCAGTAGCTGCGTTCAGCTCCATCCGGGGAATAGTGACTTGCTTGGTAGGAGCCACCTTGGATTTGCTACTTATCAACCGAAGGCATGTTGTACAGTCGGGGTAGACGCAGCTTAGGTATACTGCTGCTCCATCGGCCAGTTTGGATGCGTCCGAAAACCCATGCAGCTCCATAGCTACGTAGTTCGGCGTTATGACGCACCGAGGGATTTTGATGCAGCTCACGTTTCGTAGAGAGCTGCGGATTTGTAGACATTCTTGTAGCAAGTCGCCTTTCAGATTAGCATCCCATAGTATTCCTGCCAAACAAATCTTCTGCATGAACATCTTGGCGATGATGACGACCGGTGAAAGTAGACCAAGTGGATCGAATAGCTTGCTGATCTCGGACAGGGCGGTTGGCAACGGTTGATTCGGGATGTCGAGAACCTCACAAATTACACGGCAGCATCCCAGGGCTTCGTAATCGTCGAGGTACGGTTCCACGCCGAGGTAGGGATAGAAGTTGATGGGCAAAAGCTGATGGATCTCAAAGGGATCTGATTAGCGTGGACGATCCAGCCTTCACCATACCAACATCATACAGTTATATTTTATTGAACGTTGACATCATTTTCGAAAATTAGATGTGTTTATCCACAAATCAAACTTTGTTTCCCAGTTCCGCAATGTGAATGTTTCCACTACAAACCTGAACAAAACTCACGTTTCAAGCCAATTCATTCCAAACATCGGTAATCGAACGCAAATACAAATTGTTTTCTAGCTTTCAATCTGAAAAAAGAAACTGTTAAGCTTTAACGTTTTCTCTTCGTCGTCTTTCTCCTCACACCGTCGTCGTTCGATCCTCGATCCCAAAGCTGAAAATAAACAAATCGAAAATCGACATCTCGGTCCACTCGGATTGGCAAGGCACGACCGACTAGTGTTTGGCTGCCGGCGCGACATCAACCCTCTTCATCTTCACCCTCTCCGGTCCAAGAATATCCCCACAGCAGCCACAAAGGCAATCTTTTGGATCAACACAGAAATCACGTCTGCCTGGCTGGCACGGGTGGGAAAACTCGAGCACAGCTTTGATCTCTTTGTTTGTCTAGGTAGCTTTGCTTAACATGCTTGCGGAAGGGACCAAAAGAGGTAGATTTGGGAGAGCGTTAAGGATCTTGAGAATTTGGACCTGGAAGGTATTTTCGAAGTTGATGAAGGTCATTAACCAGTCGCTTCTTCGAAGGGTTCGGGGCTAGGGTCCAATCAAGGGACTGGCGTGGCTCATTTTTTTCTGCCTCTGTGGAGTACCCAAATCGTTAACAGAAAAAAAGGTATAAAATTGATAAATGAATGAATATGTAATAACCTAGCAGCAAGCGGACAACAAAACTCAAGAAACTTTCCTAAAAGGCATTTGCACGGAGAATTCTTCCCGGAAGATCCATCAACATTTACCCAATCAATCGATCCGGCAACTGAAGCGTTCCATCAATAGAAGCCAATTATCATTTGTTGGAAGACTTCGCCTCGGCGGGCGGCTCAATCGTATTCGATGAAATCCACCGGCAATTGGAAGGCACAAACTCAATCCCACAATTCCACTTGAATGGAAACGTTTCATTCATTCCGTCACAAACGCGGCCCGGGTTTGGTTTCATCTTGCTTGTGCCTTCAAGCTGCAGGGATATCGAACGCAAGAAAAAATAGTCCCCATGCATCCCCGGTGAAAGGCTTCCGGTGCGCCGGCGACGGTAGAGATAGAAAATCGCGGAAAAAGTAGGTTTTCGCAATTTGTTCGATTTCGTCACAGTAGTGAGCCGTCCGCTTTCAAATGAAATGGAAGATGAAATTGTATCGATTCTTTTGCTGACAGGCAGACTCCGGGAGTCGGGAGATTTGAGTTTTGGATCGGACTGAAATTGGTTGGATCAATGATTGAAAACAAATTTCGTTGCGCGTGCAAAAAATATCGGAGACGTCGGGTTTGGTGACCCTTCGTCCATGTCGGCTGAAGTATGCCGTGTTTCATAAGTTTTATTAGATTGATTTTTTTGTACATTTGATACAACTCGTGTATCTACGCTACTCCCATGTCCGAGTTTTTCAGCGAAAACTATTTGCATCACTGTATAAGGCAAACGTAGATACACTCGATGTTGGACTAACAGTGAATTTACGCTGCTGTAGCCATAAAAAGTATCAAGGTAGGTACAAACATCCGCGTGAATGTATGGTCGGGTGAAACAAGCCACCAGCCATTTTTTATACAAAATGGCCAAATTTGACGAAATAGTAGGGGAGACTGAGGAGACTTGATCCCTGGGGAGACTTGTTCCCCCCATATTTGCTCGGAATCAAAAACATTTTTCTTCTAGCATATTTTTTCCAAAACAACTCCTGGACAAACGACTATGTTTTGGCTACAAGTGATTTCGATTGCACATTGCATTATTTTTTAACGGCTGATGGTTTGTTTTCAGTCCTTCAGAAATCTTTTAGGCGATTCCGAAAAATCTCAATAACTTTGTGAAAATTAAACCAAATCATGTCAAAATTTCACAGCACATAGTTTAAATAGAATACTTTCAAACTTATTTATCCAAATAAGGCTGTTGTTAACATATTTTAATTAATTCAGCTTAGTATACACAACAGTGACATGGGGAGACTTGATCCCTCGAGGATTACACACACATTATACATGTGAAAAAACAAATTCTATTCGGAAGCCTCTATTTACTTGGAATGCTAGTCTATTCAACGATAAAATGTGTCAGATAATTATAACTTGAGTACAAACCAAGATAAGGCGGATCAAGTCTCCCCATTTTTTAAATCCGGCATATCCTTAAAAATTTAAGGAAATCTTACAATTTCAAACACTCCATATTCATCGGAAATACAAGAAAACTCGAAAAGAAAATGAATAGGAAGAGTCTGGAATTATTTTCCCTTTAAATAAACCATGTGCTCAAAGGGGGATCAAGTGTTACCCATTTTTGAAAAATACATCATAAGACATGCCTCCATAAAAACACAGTTTTGAAAACTTTAACAATAACTTAAAGGTCTTCTGTTGTGTATAAACTTGCAATAGATGTTTACCAGCCATTTTCTACGGAAATCGGATCTAGTTTTGTGTTTTTTCTCAAAGTTTCAGGTAAATTAAGAAAAAGGGATCAAGTCTCCCCAGTCTCCCCTACTCGGTTTCCAATAAACCGATTTGGCTGAAATTTTGGCAGCCGACATGGAATTACGTATCAAATTTGAATCAAATGGATTGAGGTCTGTTCACTACTTCCAAAGTTACAGATATACGGTGCGACAAGCCCCATTTTTTTCTGATGGTAATTTGTGGTTAATTCAATCAAAATGTCCCCAAGTTTAAATGGAAAACTTAACTTTAGTACTTGTTTATCAATCATCAAGCATCAGATACTCTCATATATCCTTTCCCAAGTAGCACCTGCAACATCATCCAAAATGTTGTTTTCTATGCTTTGGTCTAAAAGAGTTGCAATAAAAGCACACGCAACTTCCATCTTGTCAGTTGGATGCATTTTAACTTCGAATATCGGTGAAACTCCCTGAAGATCACAACAATAATGTTGTCCCCCACTCGAATCATCCGCCTATCCACCCACTCAAGCCGAACAAACTAAGCGGCGCACAGTGTAGTGAGCCCTGTCCAAAAAAGGTAAGACTGTCTGTCAAACATAGGGCTCTGCACGAAATTCTCTCCCTCTCTTTCTCTCTTATTTAAATTGTGTTAACAACAAGGCCAGGAAATGTCATAATTCCATACAAAATCAAAACAGTGCTGTGCCCTATAGGCTCATCGATTATTGATCAATAGCTATACATGTTGCAATTTTCCCATACACTATTTTGATTATGTAGGGTCACTGACACAACTAGTTCTCAAAAATATTTCCAAATATTCATGAATACTTTTTTGTTGTCCAGTATTGAATGAACTAATCGCACTGTGCACCGTTTTATTTACGTTTTTTGACATTTCTTTCTTTTGTTCTCGTGCGTCTCTATCGAATCGGTCTACCGTGAAGTGGGGTGATATGATCCACTTAAAAAAAAAAAACAGTGAAGTGTGGAGCGGACCTGGTGAGATGGTTAAAGCACGTGACTATCACGCCGAGGACCTGGGATCGAATCCCACTCCCGACAAATTTACATAATGTGAGTTCTTCCTTCGGAAGGGAAATAAAAAGTGGGTTCCGAGATGAACTAACCCAGGGTTAAAAATCTCGTTAATAAAGATAAAAAAAATGAATAAACAACAAACAAACTGCTCTGTTACACTTTGGCATCGCATTGGCTTGAATTTTGAACACAATATTCCAAAAGTTTGCAAAAAAGGGTAAAGAAATCCGTTTTCCCTTAAACGTGATCAACGATTCAATCAATTTTGAGTAGCGTTGAACAACAACACTCAGTTTTACGGTACGCTTTTGAGTTCGAGCAAGTTGTATTCCTAACAGCAATAAAAAACGATTCGATTTATGGCCACAAAAGTGGAAAATACGTGATATTTCGGCGACAAACGGTGGCGTAAATGAAAAAATGAGAAGTTTCCATCATACCTTCAAATGTAGATGGCACTGGCGAATACAAAAGTGAATTTAATTGTGTATTGAAAAGAATGCGCGGAGCGCTTGTCTATAAAAATAGTGTTTCGAGTGTTGAATTTTGGCACGAATTTGTGATATGGCAGTGATTATTAAAAAGAAAAACTAGGGGAACTTACGTATTTTCGGCAGTTTTGTTCTCTTCGTCACGGGGGGTTTTTTGAAACCCAATGATCTCAGATTTGGCCTCAAATCCTTCCCAACCATGCTGAGTTATATGCCCAAATTTCGGGCAATTTGGCCCACAAAAACCCCCCATGACGAAGAGAACAAACCTGCCGATAATACCCTTCGTCACCCTACTTCATAGACAGGAAATATAATTTTTTTTTTTTTACTTATTCGTTTATTTGGAAGGCTCGGGCGCCACTTGGGCATAACAGAGCCGAAATCATCTTTACATTTTTTTTATGTTGATTTTACATGTTGTTTTTTAAATTTATACTGACTTAATACTAGGTTAGTTTTGGGAGCCGAAGTACTCGCGGCTGTTTCGAGGTTAGGGATAACAAATATATAAAGTTGGAAAGGAGGGAATTAAGGGACTTATACTAAATTACTTGCTATCTTATACTAAAAACCTTGATGGGACCGACTGTCCTGATCTGTAACGGGACTAAACAGAAAGGGCTTTATCGGAAGACAACGACAAGAAGAGGACAAACGGAAAGGGGGGCAACGAAAGACAGGGAGCGAACAACAAAACCAAATTTCGGGCAACGAAAACAAGGAACGTACGAGATCAAATTCTGACATCAACACGTTTCAAAAACTGGTAAATAAGATCCATGTACTCCAAATCAAGGCCTGCCAACACTTCTCTAACGGGTTTCTGTTGTTTTCCTCGGACCCGGAGAGTTTCATACAGCTCAGATCTGACTTCACGATGCTCATCGCATCCCCACACGACATGTTCGATATCCTGGTAAGCCACGCCGCAAACACAGAGATTGCTTTCCGAGAGCCCAATACGGAAGGTATGTGCGTTTAACAAATAGTGGTTGGACATCAGCCGACACATTACACGAATGAAATCGCGGCCTAAATCCAACCCTTTGAACCATGGCTTCTTCGATACCTGCGGAATGATGGAGTGCAACTATCTACCCATCTCTCCATCTCTCCATTTGTGTTGCCAGCTGATCAAGGTCTCCTGACGGGCTAATGCAAAAAATTCGTCGAAGGCAATTTGACGCTCGTAAATATCGCCTTCGCTAGCGCCCACCTTAGCCAGAGAGTCCGCTTTCTCATTACCCGGAATTGAGCAATGTGAAGGGACCCAAGCTATGGTGATGGTGTATGAGCGTTTGGACAAAGCACTCAAGACTTGGCGAATTCCATTCAGGAAGTACGCTGAGTGCTTCCTCAGTTTCATTGACCGAACAGCCTCCAGAGAACTTAGACTGTCGGTAAAAATGAAGTAGTGCTCAGGTGGGAGAGTGCGAATGTACTCTAAGGTGTAGTATATAGCCGCTAGCTCAGCAATGTATACCGAGCATGGCTTTTGAAGCATGAAGGTGGCGCTATGAAATTCGTTGTAGACACCGAAACCAGTCGAATCATCGGTTTTCGAACCATCTGTGAAGAACTGTCTGTCCCCGCTAACATGCCCGAACTTACTTGCAAAAATTTGTGGAATACATACGGAACGAAAAGATTCTGGTATTCCGGTGATCTCATCCTTCATGGACAGATCAAAATCCACAGAGGAACTGTCGAAGTGTGAGAAGTTATCACGATTGGTGTTAACCGGAGATGGGCTTACCTCCAACGTCATGTACCAGTAGTACACACTCATAAAACGAGTTTGAGGGTTCTGTGCAAGCAGCTTTTCGAAGTTTTCAATGACCAATGGATTCACAACCTCGCATCGGATGAGGAACCGGAACGATAACTCCGCAAAGCGGTCTGTCAGAGGCTGTACACCAGCAAGTACCTCTAAGCTCATAGTGTGAGTTGAGTTCATGCAACCTAACGCGATCCGAAGGCAACGGTACTGAACCCGTTGAATCTTCAGTAAGTGTGTTTTCGCCGCGGATTGAAAACAGAAGCTACCGTATTCTAAAACCGACAGAATGGTTGTTTGGTACAGCCTGATCAGATCTTCCGGGTGTGCTCCCCACCATGTTCCGGTAATAGTTCGCATAAAATTGATTCGCTTTTGGCATTTTTGTATCAGATACACAATGTGCTTCCCCCAGGTGCATTTAGAGTCGAACCAGAGACCAAGATATTGAGAAGACATGCTATGAGTGATTGTCTTACCCATCAGAACGAGCGGAAACTTAGCCGGTTTGTGTTTTTTAGAAAAGACAACCATCTCAGTTTTCTCCGGAGAGAACTCGATACCCAGCTTGAGAGCCCAAGTGGACAAATTGTCCAAAGTATCCTGTAATGGTCCTTGCAGATCAACTGCTATTGATCCCGTCACAGAAACAACACAGTCATCCGCAAGCTGTCTTAACGTGCAATTTTCCATGAGACAATCATCTATGTCTCTGACATAAAAATTGTAAAGAAGGGGGCTTAGACATGAACCCTGGGGGAGACCCATGTAACTAATTCGTGAAACTGTCAAGTCACCATGAGCAAATCTCATCTGCTTCTCAAACAGCAAATTATACAAAAAGTTGTTTAAAATTGGTGAAAGGCCACTTTCGTGGAGTTTGTTGGAAAGAACATCGACACAAACTGAATCAAAAGCCCCCTTAATATCCAAAAACACTGAGCCCATTTGCTGTTTTTGAGCAAAGGCAAGCTGAATTTCTGAAGAAAGTAACGCAAGACAGTCGTTCGTTCCTTTGCCTCTGCGGAAACCAAATTGTGTATCTGACAACATGCCCTTCGATTCAACCCATTTGTCCAGTCGAAAGAGAATCATCTTCTCCAACAACTTCCGTAGGCAAGACAACATCGCGATTGGACGGTACGAGTTATGATCCGACGCGGGCTTCCCTGGTTTTTGAATAGCTATCACTCTCACTTGCCTCCAATCATCCGGAACGATGTTGTTATCCAGGAACTGATTGAACAAGTTCAACAAGCGCCTCTTAGCGACGTCGGGGAGGTTTTTAAGCAAGTTGAACTTGATGCGATCCATCCCTGGAGCAGAATTGTTACATGAAAGGAGAGCAAGTGAGAATTCCACCATCGAAAACGGTCTATCCATGTCATCCCTATCTTCGGAAACGTTACGAATTATTCGCTCCACGGGTACGGAATCTGGACAAACTTTTTTTGCGAACTTGAGAATCCACCGGGGAGAGCTTTCCCTATCCTCGTTAACCGACGACGCGTTACGCATTCTTCTCCCGACGTTCCAAAGAGTTTTCATCGAAGTCTCGCGCGACAAGCCCTCGACGAAGCGACGCCACCCGGATAAAAAAATACTATTCATTACATGGTAAATATTATTAACATATGACTGGTTTTTTTGTTCACAATAAAACACATAGTAGATATATTGTTACTTTTTACAATAGAAACCAAGCCCATATAGTTCGTACAATAAGTGAACATTAGCTTTATTAGTGACTAATTGATTCGATTGTTTTTCAATAGTTCTATAATAATTTAAAATTACTATAAGTAAAAATTGATTTAAGTTGTTTTTAAATAGTTGCAAAAGTGCCTGCAAAGTTCTCATGGACTTTTTATTAAAAAAGTGTTTATTTCTCAATTACACTTGAAATCAATTCGTAACATATAAATAACAATAAATATTATTGTTGCTTGGATCGTTTTTGAGTACAGTAGATGTTTCGGTTATCGAATAATATCAAGCGTGTTGGCAGAGGAAGCTAGCTCTCAATGAATAACTGAGGAAGTACTTATAGAAAACTAGCTGAAAAGCAGGTTTAGCCAAGTGAGGATGTTACGACAAGAAAAAGATGAACAATGATTTTTCTAATGTTTTCCAATAAATTAAAGGAATCTAGTAAATAGTAAACTACCATTGATAACAATACAAATACAATTAGTTAAATGGGGTCAATTGAACCGATGTTAAAATAAACATGCAATAATATTTGTTGTTATGTAAACTGATTTCGCCTTTGAAAACCCGAAGAATTCATATTTCTCGGTAACATTTTTCTCCTGCATTTACAGATACTAATGGCCACATGAATTGTGAACGATTTATGGTATGGATCACACGACCTGAGGTCTGACTTGTGATATTTGGCAGTTATTTGAAAAGATCTTATCAACAGCTGCCAAGCAATACTTACCAGACATCAGAGTGTTTGATTCTTATCATAAAATGTGCATATCATTCTGGAGGCCGTTAGTGCTCGTAAATGCTGGATATAAATGTTAGCGAGAAATATAAATTCTATGGATTTTCAAAAGCGAAAACTGCTTACAAATAACAACAAATATTAATGTATTTTTATTGTAACAACGATTCATTTGACGCCATTCAATTAATTGTATTTGTATTGTAAGAACAATGAAAAAACATTAAGATATATTGTTTTCTTTTGAAAATTACCCTAAAAATGTCTCATAAAAACACAATACATTCTATTGTTTTTCGCGAAAAAGTGTATGAAAATTTTCTCAAAATTTTATGGTTAAGATACATAACGACCACCATTTTTTATTGTAAAAGTGCCATTTACCATTCGCCGAATGGTATAGAACAATAAGGGTGATGGTGAGTGTGCTGTGTAAATTACAATACGTATAATGGTGAATATTTTTCGAAAAAATGGTGTTGTAACAATAAAATTTATTGTATTTTTATGATATTTTTTATCAGGGCAATAACCGCTTTTCTTCGCCTTGATCAAGTTCTTAAACTTGCGTTCAAGGGAAGCGTACCGCTCAAAGTTTTCGACCGTACCGCGTTTACGAAACTCTTTAAACGCCGCGGATTTCTCGCGATAGATTTCTGTACACTCACTGTCCCACCATGGATTGGGGGGTTTCCTACGAACCGACGGACCTGGTACTGGCCGACGTTGTGCCTGAAGCGCGCTACCGATGATCAGTTCTGAGAGAAACTGATACTCTTCCCGCGGTGGAAGGACTTCTACAGATTGCACACCGTCGATGATTGCTTCCGCGTACTTCCCCCAGTCAATGTGTTTCGTGAGGTCATAGGTGATGTCAATAGATGGAGGCTGCTGTGGGCCATTGGAAATAGAAACAACGATCGGCAGATGATCACTACCATGGGGATCCTGGATAACCCTCCATGTGCACTCCAGCGATAGTGAGCTCGAACAGATTGAGAGGTCTAATCGGCTGTCTCTAGGACTGCCATCTTTAGCTGGAGGTGCCACTCGCGTAACTTCCCCAGTGTTCAAAATTGTCATGTTGAAGTCGTCGCAGAGGTCATATATCAAAGATGAACGGCTATCATCGTACAGTTCCCCCCAGCCTGTACCATGGGAGTTAAAATCTCCTATCAGCAGCCGTGGCTCAGGCATAACCGAGCAGATGTGAGCGAGATCTCTGCGAGATATCGCAGTTCTCGGTGGAAGATAAATGGAGGCGAAACTTAGGCTTCTCCCCCGGATAGTCACTGCACATGCGACGGCTTCAATGCCTGTCATCGGGTGTAAATCGACTCTATAAAATGAGTGCTGCTTTTTGATCCCTAAAAGCACCCCTCCATACGAGTCGGATCGATCAAGGCGGATGATATTGAAATCGGTAAACGGTAGGGTCACATCAGGTGTCAGCCATGTTTCGGAGAGAGCAAAAACATCGCATTGTAAATTGCTAAGTAAAAATTTAAAAACTTCTAATTTCGGTACTATACTACGACAGTTCCAGTGTAGCACAGAAATCATATCTTCGACCTCGGTGGTTAAATTAGCCATCGAAAGATACGATTGTCGCAAGAAGAGGCATTTTAGAAGCCAGCTGCTTCAAAAGAGGGGACACACAAGGAAGAAGTCCTTTAATAATGTTCTTCACTGAGTCGGGAGCATTGAAGAAGTTCAGAATGATGTCTACGATGCCAGACAGTGTAAACATCGGAGCACCAAGGGGTTGTTCCTGGTTCTCTGAATGCTGTCCCTCTGGCTGAGAAGTCGAAAAAATTGGAACATCTGGGATTTTTGATGTTCCTGGGAGCGAAGGAAAGTCCCGTTCATCTTGGATTTTGAATCCAGGAGGTGAACGTTTGGTGCCTTTCTTAACACTCCTAGAATTTGTCACGGTGGGTTGGGGATCACTGCTAGGCAGATTCCGAGGTTTTTTGGTTGGTCTCTGGAGCCTCATCCGTTTCCTCGTTTCACCTTTGAAAACAAAGGGAACCCCGTCTCCAACCTCAGAGTCAGAGCCCTGATCATCGAGAGACAAAGACGAGTAGATGTTGCGTGATTCAACGACCGGAGCAGCTTTCTTCAGCATCTCGGCGTAGCTTCGCCTTGAACGCTGCTGCAACGACCGTTTTTGATGTTGTTTTTGCTGTATGTACTTCGGGCAGACATTGAGATCATGTGGACGGTCACTGCCACAATAAACACACTTGGGCGGCGTTTTACACGCACCGTCCACATGTCTCTCCCCGCATGTTGCACAGCGAGGTTTGTTGCCGCAGTACTGGGCAGTGTGGCCCAGCTGCTTGCAATTGGTGCAGTTCATAACCTTTGGTACATACAGCCGCACAGGTAGCCGAAGTTTGCCAATCACCAGCAGGTCTGGTAATGCGGATCCGGAGAAGGTCACACAAAACTCATCCGATGGTGTGTAAACCTTTTTCTCGCCCTCCTGGCAGACCGAATGCAGTTGCCGGCAGTCCAGTATCTGGACAGGAGGAAGAGAAGGGTTCTTGAAGCGACCACAGCCTTGCATGATCGTTTCGCAGGTCAAAGATCCTTCGGCGACCTTCCCCGAGATCTCGACCTGATGGCTTGGAATGTAAACGAAATATTCAAGTGTGAAGAGCTCATAGGCCACAATCTCATTAGCCTGCTTTCGGTCACCAACCGAAACCCGAAGCTTTCCTGTACCAACCATGTCAATGGCGATAACAGAAGAAAACCGCTTTGTCAAGTCCTTGCTAATCTGAACGGTGTTCAAACGTTTGCCTTTGGGTCGGAAGAAAACAACATATGGCCCGCCAAAGTCGGGAGGGTAGGCCTTGAGGCGGGGGGACGTCGAAACAGATTTACTGTTGGTGTCAATTGCAGAAGCGTCAGGGTGAAGGGAGACAAAGGGATTAGCATTTACATCGCCATGTTGGCTCGAGCAATCCGATGCCAATAATGTAGCTTCGTTAATGCGGTACGACGTACCCCCGCCATCTTCATCATCGCCCATTGTGGTAGCTAACTACCACCACGGGGCACTCAAAAATTAACACTATCACGGGGACGAGGAATAATCGAAAAACAAGAGACAAAAATAACGCTGCAGGAAAAGTGAGAAAAAAATGCTTATATACCAAATTAAATCTAATCAAAGAGTCAGTGGAGAGGGGGAACAACGAAGGGTAACTTTATGTACTTATCTTTGTGCACTCTGTATAGCCACAGGCTCGACGACGACAGCGATCGGATCGCCCGCACTGGGAAGAGGCGAGCTGTTGCTGAGCGCCCGTCACGCTCTCTGCTCTTCTCTCGGTGGGCTGCTGCTGTCGACGACGATGAGCTTGGGTACTCACTGGAAGAACCCGATCACGGCCGCGCGAGCGGCGTAGTATGCGGGGGGTGCTGCACTGCTGTGCTCGATAATCGGTCAGTCCGCCACGTGATACAATAAAAACGTGAAATTTTCTCAAACTAACTGAACTTTTGCGGCAAAAATAGTGGCCTAGCCAACCGCACTCGTCCCACTAGGGATAACCACTTAAACACTTGATCACTCGGAAAACTAGCGCTTTGGAAATTAGCTACCGAACTGGGAATATCTGGAGACAAACCGGACGAACGAAAAGTTGCGACTGTCTCACACGAACGCTCGCCAAAGAGTGGAAGGAAATATAATAACCTACCGAAAGTAGCAATTCCAGTTCTTTTTAGGAAGGTAAGCTAACTTAATTCAATAAATTTGTTCGTCAACCTTCGTACTCGTTGATGGTTTGGGTGAGGGGAAGGAGGAGGGAAGAAGCAAGTGAGTGCCATACTGAATCACAAATGACATCGTGTTTGACATCGACTTATGGCGGCGGAGCTTCCATATTCCTCAGAAATGACAATACAGTCAGCTTGCATTAAATGTTTTATGTAACACACATAAAGCATCTTACTCTGGTTTGTTTTTTCAGATAAGGCACAAAATCTTTTGCGGAAAACATGCGCGTCTTTTCATTTTGAAAGATTTCTAACATGTGGGTGCACATGAAGGTGCACTGAAGTAACGCGTAACTTCAGTAGCTTTTATGGTGTGTTGAGCAGCAAATCTCTCACAGAGCTTCTGGTGCAGTATGTAAGGTGAGTGGTTCATACTCCTGGTGTCTATGGTTCGAGTCTGGACATATTTTTTTATCATTCCCCACTAGCTCAAGTAGCATAACGATTTAGAATTTGTGCTTTTTGCGTTTTAACGAAGAAGCAACTATGTGTGCTGGAATGTATCCAATTATTGGTGGGATTCATCTAGCAATCCCTGCTGTAAGTTTTCTATGGATTCTTGGATTCACCGTATCTTATTAAGAGGTTCCTCCTGATTTTTTTAAACATCCGTCTAGTAATTTCTCTTACCAGAAATCCTATTCAGATTCCTTTGAGAGTTTCTTTTGAACTTGCTATTGGATTGCTGATGAAATTCCTCCAGTCATTCCTCCAAAAAGTCTTCTCAACAAACATGTTTGCTATACAACAGATAATTAAACCACTCTGGAGCATAATTTCGAAAGAAAAAATGGTAATTGCTAACTTAATATTCAAAATCGTTTCATAGTTCTCGTATGCTTTTCATACATTGAGGAGCGAAATCCATGAGACTTGTCGTATGAAAAACCTCATAACAAGCTTCGTATGAAAATCATAAGATGTGTTATAAAACACCATTGCTAAAAAACAACAAAACCTTTTATTGCCTTCTAAACCACTTCAATTTCAAGTGATAATTATTCTCCCCATCGCATCGGCCGAAGTGGAGAGAGAGATGGAAGTTAAAAACACGTTGGCTTTTGTCTTCCCCGGAGATGCCGCTCAACCATCTCTGGCGGACGTGGCCCGCTTTGTTAAGCAAATCAATGGCGACCAGGCGATGATGGAAACCGTATATAAAATTTCTGACGAGAAGTCGATTTTTATACGTTTCAAGACCGAAGGAGCCATGAAGTACTCCTTGGAACAGAATTCCGAGCTGCTTGTTTTCTGTTATTCTGATGGGAAAAGTGTCACTGTTCGTATGTCGATGGCTGGAGAGACCACTCGATATGTACGGGTTTTTGATCTTCCACCGGAGATTTCGGACCAGGATCTGTCATCGGTGCTGTGCAAGTACGGGAAAATACGACGTGTGGTTCGTGAACGTTTCCCTGCTGAATTTCAGCTGGATATGTTCACTGGAATACGTGGGCTATACATGGAGGTCGAGAAGGAAATTCCCGATGTGCTCTATTTTCGTCACCGAAAAGGGAGGATATATTACGATGGCAAGAAATTGAGGTGCTACAGATGCCAATCGGATATGCATCTGAAAAGATCATGTCCGTTGCTCCAGAATGGTCGAGAAGAGGATATTACACAGCAAAATACAGCAACAGATGTGGAGGAAGAAAATGAAAAAGATGCCGGGATGGATGAACCTGTCTCCGGCGAGTGCAAACTGTCAAAAGGGAAATTGAAAAAGAAAGCGAAAAAATGTGAAACGAAGCGACAACGATCATCTGATTCGGATACCGAAAAACAAGTGAAGAAGAAAAACGAGGTTTTACAATCGAGCGAAAGTGACAGCAGCATCACCGCGGATCCGGACTTGCCTTCCGCTAGGAGAAGGGTTAAAGTTCCGTCATACGAGTGGATTGAAGATGTGAATGAACGCCGGCAAGTAATTGATGAAGATAAGAGAAGAATAGCAGCCGCCTACAACATTCCAATAGATTTAGTTGACGTGTATCATAATTAATATTAGTCTTTTATAACATTATAACTTAAAAAACTTCGATATCGGCTCCGTAAAGTGTAACACACGTCTGAGCCTTACAAATAAACAAACTTGAAAAAAACTTCAATTTCCGAAGCGTCGATGGACGTATGCGACGTAGCGTCCTGGTGCGGTTCCAGGTTGAGATTTTTTTAATTTGTGCAAAATATTTCATAAAATTATGTATGATAGTCATAAGACATAGTTACAATTTTTATACGTTATCGGTATGATTTTCATACGTGAGTGTTATGAAATTCATACCGTAACAGTATGACAATAATAGTTGGTGCTTTGAATCCAAAATCATTTTCGCAAGAAATTCTTGTGGCAAAAAAACATAGTTGATTCGTATGATTTTCGGAGTTGCAGTATCCTCAGTGTATGATTCCTATATAACACTAAGATCAATGGGATGCTGCATGGAATGCTGATATGGAGCATGGCATTCAAAGATGATGCATGATGTCGGTATGATGCATTAGATTTAACATGATACATGAAATGCTATATTGATGTACGAAATTTCTTATAATAATAACAATAAAGGTGCAATATATCGCCACGATTACGCTTGAAAAGCTTTAGTAGTGCATGAAATTTAACGATGGTGCGTGACTTCACAATTATACACATATTTGATTCAAAGATGATGCGTGAAATAGTGCCTAGATGATTCTGTGAACATCATGGTGGTGCAACGAATGCAACGAAACTTCATGATGTCAGTATGGTGCATTAGCTTCACCTTGATTCTGTTATACTCAACATGTTTCATATCAAGGTGCATTTGCAATTCGTGCAATGGTGCAGGAAACTCAATATGGCACAGAAATCAACATGGTCCAGGTAAGTGGAATGCTATTTCGTATGCGAAATGACAAAATGGTGCATCAAATTCAAATGTAAACCACATCATAACAGTGCATAAGATGTCCAAATGATATATTGAATGCCAAAATGGTGCATTGGAAGCTTTGAAGAAGGCGCATGATGCTAGTGTGCTGCATTAGTTGTCACCGCTATTCAAAGATTATCAACATGTTTCATGGTTAGGTGCACGAATTACAAAAATGGTGCATAGAATACAAAATAAAAGTATTTAATGTAATGCTCCCAGCATAATGGTGTATCAGATGCCTGGATGATTTAATAAATCTTGAAATGGTGTTTGGAAAGCTTTGATGGTGAATGAAATTCAATGATGGTACATATCAGTATGATACATTCGATGTCTAGTTGATTAAAAGACAGTGCATGGTGCGCATAATGTGCATAATGCGTGGATACCTAGATGATTCTGTAGACGCTTTGAAGAAGGTGTATGATGTTAGTGTGCTGGCTATTTTGTAGGTGCACGAATTGCAAAAATGGTGCTTGGAATTCAATGTGGTGCCGAAGTCATCATGGTTCACGTACATGGAATACAGTTTTGGAATACGAAATACAAAAAATGGTGCATGTTATTCAAAAATAGTACTGACATCACTAATTAGTTAATCTTTCAGGACGCGCGCCATCAAGCAGCAGAAACTGCACCACGCTCGCGTAGTAGACGACGAGCGAGGTTTTTGGCAGTGTTGTACTTTTTACAACAGCATGCGTCCTGAAGGGTTAAAATATGGTGCGTGAGATCAGCCTAGATGATTCTGAGAACATCATTGTTGTGCATGGGATACTAAGAAATTGTGTCAGTGGTGCATTACATAGTTGTCACCATGATTCAGTGATTCTCAACATTGCGTGGTTAGATTGAAGGTGCAAGAATTGCTAAAATGGTGAGTAGAAACTAATGTGGTGCGGAAGTCAACATGGATCAGGTACATGGAATACAATTTGGTGTACGATATGGCAAAATGAAACTTATGAAATTCAAATGTGAATAAAATGCTTAGATGACGCGTGAGATGGTGCTTAGATGTTTCTGTGAACATCATGGTGGTGCATGGAATGCAAAGGAGCTGCATGATGTCTGTATGGTGTATTAGTATTACCATGATTCCATATGTAGGTGCACGAATTGCAAAAAATGGTGCAGGAAACTCAATGTGGCACAGAAATCAACATGGTACAGGTACATGGAATGCTATTTTGCATGCGAAATGCCAAAAGGTGCATGGGATTCAAATATGAACCACATAATAATGTTGTACAAGATTCCTAGATGATATAGTGAATGCCAAAATGGATGGGAAGGTTCGAAGAAGGTGCATGATGCTGGGTGATGCATTAGTTGTTATGTTTCATGGTTAGCTGCATGAATTTACAAAAAATGGTGCATAGAATACAGAAAAAAGTATTTTAAATGATGCTTACGCCATAATGATGAATACGATACCTATATGATATGATGAACGCTGATATGGTGCTTGAAAAGCTTTGATGGTGCATGAAATTTCATGAAGTGTATATCAGAATGATGTATTAGGTACCTAATTGATTAAAAGACATTGAATGAGATCAGCATAATGCGCGGATACCTTGATCATTGTGTGGACGTCATGATGGTGCATTGAAAGCTTTGAAAAAGGCGCATGATGTTAGTGTGCTGCATTAGTCGTCACCGTTGATCAGTGATACTTGTTATTTTGTAGGTGCACGACTTGCAAAAATGGTGCTAAGAATTCAATGTGGTACTGAAGTCACCATGGTTCACGTACATCGAATACAGTTTTGGTGCAAGTTATTCAAATGTGATGCTGACATCACTAATTAGAAAAACGATGGTTTGTGAGATCAGCCTAGATGATTCTGAGAACATCATGGTTGTGCATGGGATACTAAGAAATTGTATGTGTTTGTGGTGCATTACATAGTTGCCACCATGATTCAGTGATCCTCAACATTGCGTGGTTACATATAAGGTGCAAGAATTGCAAAAATGGTGCATACAATTTGTTGTGGTACGGAAGCCAGTATGGATCAGGTACATGGAATACAATTTGGTGTACGATATGCTAAACCTGTGCCATACCTGTAAAATTCAAATGTGAATTAAATGCTTAGTTGATATATGAGATGTTCAAATGGTGCATGGAACTCAGCTGCATGATGTCTGTATACTGCATTTTATGGAAATATAATACAGTTACTCTCAATATGGTGCATGATGTAATTTTTATAAAAGGGGGCTAGTGTTTCTACTTCAATGCTACCTTGTAAGAAATCATCAAAAATCACAACTTTTCATCGTCTTCAAAGGCTTTAACTTTATTTTTTCTTGGCATGGTCGGTATAATCTTTACAACAACATTACTTACAATACCTATTGAGCCGATTATGAAGTAACTGCATTGATCCAGAAAACAACTTCTTTGAAGACAGTTGGCTTTAATATTCACGTAAATCACAAGATAATAACCTCGGAAGAACTGTCTTATAAATAGCACGCTGAGTGGATATAGAAAGATCATAATCCTTGTGGAAAAGTCACTCGGGTCGGGTCGGAGCCTTCCTTTGTTTGATGACGGATTAATAATCCGGCGTCTGCAATAACACGCTTCCGAAATGCTATTGTTCCTAATCTGATTGGCCCCAAAACTCCCACTTATAAGACGAAATACCGCAGTATAAATTATACGCGCTCCACTTCGACAAGCAGAAACAACAACAAGATTTTCGCAATCAAGGCATTCCGTAGAAATTTATCGAAATTCATAGCTCCCCTAGTGTAGCAGAGAGGGAAAGCACGCCGCTCGGCTACGTTGCTCCCGGTTTCAATCTGCTTGCCGTTTAAGGATTTCCGCGAAACTCCACTCGTTTGCCCCCGGGGGAAATCGTACTCCAGCTCCACTAGAGGTTTGTTCAAGCCGTTTTGAGTCGTTGAAAGTGTGTTAACTGAAGGGTGAATTGAAGCTTTCTGAAGCAAACCTTCCTAAGAAGTTTGATTCGATTAAATAATCTTTAAGAATCTGAATAATTACGAGAATTGGAGCTTGAATACAGGTGGTGAATGTCAATCACATGATTTTATAGTTAAATTCAGAACAGAGTTGGGACAATTTGAGAAATAAATTGGAATATTTAAAACTCCATCCTAATGCCCTCTTCCCTCCCCAGTAAGTGTCACTATGACGATTAGTAGCCCGCATATACATAATTCGCATATCCATTGCAGCAGCCATCAACCCTGGAGACCCCTTAACCCAACACGGCCACACAAAACGCTGCAAAAAGGAAATTCAAGCACGTCCTCTTGACACGACACGACGAACTCGCCGAGCTACAGCACTGGCTGCTGCTGTTTGCTTGAATCAACCAACCCAAGTAAGCCCAAGTAGTCAAGGCTTAGGGCGGTGGCGCGCGGTTAGCCGGCAGTCGCATTTCACTCACTGATTATGGGCTGTTGGATTTCCGCCGAGAATAGAGCAAGTCAGGCAGCAGCAGCCAAGAGCAACTACGGCCGCCACACCACTTACTGCTGCTGGCACTGGCACTGCTGGCTGGAAATGGAGAATTGAGGGTATGATTCACGGCAAATAGCTGGGCGGTAAGACACTACACAGAGACTTCCGTTTGAGTTCGCCTTTGTGAGGGGTTGGTTTAAATTGCGCTGCGAGGGACTAGAGCTGTAGGGAAAACTTGCTGTCAGTCATATCGTGGAGTTGCGAGAGCAAACGTTTAAAGACGTTGAATTGATTTCTAACGGAGGATCGAAAAACATTTCTAATTAATAAAAACTTTAAGGTTATATGAAATCATATTTTGCCACGTATTCTACGATTCGGATGCTCTGAAATATAGTCCAAGTTACATTTTGATATTAAATTTTTTGATAAAATCTCCCGAATTGCCTTTAACCCGGAAATGGCCATGCTTGTGGTACACAGCGTAAATGTGGTGTTGCTGATGGTACTCGAAGACATGACTCCTCGAGGGTTAAATAAAAATTAGACTCAAAAACGGTTAATGAATTCGTCAAGCTAGGATCCTTTAAATCTAAAACATTTCCAGTCAGATGAGGATGGGGGGAGTATAGATTTCATAAAGATTCTTAAAATCTCAGATGGGGGAAATGCTGCTGTTTACGCGTTAAGGTGAATATATAACGAAGCCACACCTTTAATTTTCAAGAGCACCACGTCAACAAAAGCAAGAAAACATTGCCGACTGTGGAGCGGATCTGGTGTGATGGTTAAGGCACGTGACTGACACGCCGAGGACCTGGGATAGAATTCACTCCTGACAAACTCGCAAAATGTGAGTTCTTCCTTCTGAAGGGAAGTAAAGCGTGGGTCTTGAGATGAACTAGCCTAGGGCTAGACATCTCGTTAACATACAAAGAAAAAAAAAATACATTGCCGACTGCCAGGTTCAGATCGCCAGCATAAAGAACATAGGTGCAACCAGAGGAGATTATCACCAAACCTAATGACTCAACAAACCACCCATCGTTCTGCTTAATGCCGAAGAACAGGAAGTTGATGCTCCCAACACAATTCAAAACGATATTAGCCTAGGAGCTCTTTTGAAGATATTAGTTGCTCACAATAAATCTGCTAAGAATATCAATTTGGTTTCATTTGAATGAAATTCACCATGACATTTGAAGGACCCTGCAGGAGTTTCTTCTAAATTTTTTTCAGCAGTTCATTCTGGCATTCCTAAAGAAGTTTCTTTTGGGATTCCCCATTTTTGAGAATTCCTCCCATTTTATTTAATTCCTTCAGCACTTACTTCTGGGATTTCTCCAAGAATTTCCTTTGGGATTCTATTTGGGATTTCCTCCTTTTTGTATTCCTTCAGGGGCTCTTCCAGAGATTCCTCCATGAACTCCTTCCGGAGTTCCTTCTCAGATTCCACCAAAAGTTCCTTCTGAGATTTCTCCGGGAGTTTTTTTTTTTCTAAGGTTTTCTAAAAGTTTATCCATAGTTTCCTTTGGGAGTTCTTTCAAGGTTTTCGTCTCCTCTGTCCCACCAGCAGTTTCTTCGGACATCTTCAGGGATTTTAACCTGGATTTATTTTGAGACTTCTGTCTGGGTTTTCTAAAGAAGTCCCTTTCGGGATTCCTCCAGGAGTTCCTGCTTGGTTTCCTTCAGGCATTAACTCAGATATTCATTCCGAGATCTCTGCAGGAAAACCCTCCGACATTTTTTCAAAGCCCCTCCAGGAATTCTTTTTCGGATTCCTCCAGGAATTCCTTCCTGGATTCTTCTTAGAGTATCTTCTGAGATTCCTCGAGGACTTCCTTCTAGGATTTATCCAGGATTTTTCCCAGGACTCCTCCAGGAACTTTTTCCGGCATCCCTCCATTCACTCTATCTAAAATTCCTCCAGGATTTCCTTTCTTAGATTTCACCAGGAGTTCTATCTAGATATCTTCTGGGATTCCCCAAAACTTATTTTCGAGCTTCCTTCAGAAATTCCTTCTGCGCTTCCTTCAATTCCGTGTTTACTTCAGAAATTGAACCAGGAGTTTTTTTCTGAGACTCTACAAATAGCTCCTTCTGAGATCCTTCCAAGCGTTTATTCAAGATTTCTCCAAAACTTCCATCTAGCATTCCTCTAGGAACTCCTCACGGGTTTTATTTTGAATTTCTCTATGATTTCCTTTCAAGATTCCTCCAGGAGATTCTTCTTAAAATTTTCTGGAAGTTCCTTGAGGGATTCCTCTTGAGATTCCTCCAAATCCTTTTGTTTGGATGTTTTCAGAAGCTTTTTCTGGGATTCATAGTAGGAATTCCTGTGAAAATGTTTTCCTTCTCCTGTTGGGGAAATCTATGAAGAACACCATGAGAAATTCCTTTCAAAACTGCTAGAGGAGCTCCTTCAGAAATTGTTTGAGAAGTCCCAAAAAAAAATGACCACGTGGTTTATGGACAGCCCCTTAGCGGCGTGCAGTACCCTATAACAAGCAGCAAACTATTGGTCGTGAGAAGCATTTAAGTGAAATTGATTTCCATACACATTATTCTTTCATTATTCGTAATTCTTTACGCAGTATTTCAAAACCATTTTCTCAGATACAGTTGCTGCGTCCGATAATTGCATGTCTTATGAAAGGAAGCCGGTATTTATGTTCATTATTTGTAAAACACATTTATGTGATGGAAAAAATAGATCATGACATTTTATTTTTTTGATTTACTGGATAATGATACTTAATGAAAGTAAAAATTTTATTAATAACGAAATACATTTTTTTTTCAATGAGCTTAGTAGAAAGCTACGTAGCATATCATAAACCACCACCCCCCCCCCATCGTCACACTTCGTCACAAAATCTCAAACACCCCCCTCCCTCGCCAAAAAGCTACGTCATTTATGGACGACCCCAAATAGACTACACTACAAGTTACTATAAAGTGTAAATTTCTAGATTTGGGGTACAACCCCAGATTAACAGATTCGCACCAACGTTTTTCAAGCGAAGTTAGTTCTTTAGTGGATCCTAGGGGCATTTCAAGAAGTCGTAGGGGCTTTTTAAGGGGGTTCAAAGGATTTCCAAGGGCTTTAAGGGGATTGCAGGGATGTCGTGGTCACTTAAGGGTTTTTAGGAAGGATCCAGGTGATCTCAGGAGTGCTTCATGGTCTTGCAGTGGCGTTTCTTGAGGTCTCAAGGACATTGCAGGGGGTCCCAAAGATTTCAGGGGGTCTCAGGGAAGTTTGATGATGTCTCAGGGATTCAGCGCGGGTCTCACGGTGTTTTAGGGGGTTCCAGAAGGCGTTTCTGAAATTCCCGTAATGCCTTTAACTTTTTCTTCTTCTTCTTCTTCTCCTTCTTCTTTTACTTTATGGCTCGACGTCCCCACTGGGACTTGGCCTGCCTCGCTTCAACTTAGTGTTCTTTGAACATTTTCACAGTTATATATTGAAGGGCGTTCTTTGCCTGTCATTGCATTTGTATATTGTGAGGCAAGCACAATGATACACTATGCCCAGGGAAGCGAGAAAATTTTTCCGACCGGAACGGGAATCGAACCCGCCGTCTCTGAATTGGCGATCCGTCGCTTTAACCACTAGGCTAACTGGAGATCCCTGCCTTTATAAATACTCCTGAATGCCCTTAAAAAGCTCCTGAGACCACCAGAAACCGTCTGAACCGACTTGAAATACTCCTGAAATGCCTAGAAATAACTTTAAAACTCTCCTTGGATCCCTCTAGAAAAACCCCTGAACATCCTTTGAAGTGCCTCTCAAACACTATCAAACGCTCCTGAAACCTTTGGTAGCGCCCTTTTAAGGGTCCTAAGACACCCCTCTAAATCGCCCTTAAAACCCATTGAAACGTCCCTGGATACAGTGTGAAGAATTAGGATTAAGTTAAAATTCACAGATACAAAAAAAGTCCCTGGATGCCCCGTGGTACTATTGAAACGTCCCTGAAATTCCCGTAATTCCGTAAACCTGTTGGAACGCCCATGAAAGATTCTTGAAATCTCCTGAAACAACCCTCCAAAACGCCCCTGAACCACTTTTGAACCCTCTATCTAGGATTCCTGCAGGAATTATTGCTGGAGTATGTCATGCAATTACACTAGTTAAAAAAAAACGAAAGTCATAAACTTCTATCAACAACCAAAATTTTTGATGCATAATTATGTTCTGATATCAAGATCGTGCTTCAAACAAATTTAAGCAGAACAGTTTTTCAGTTTTTCCTGAAAATCAAGCTCTATAGTTTTTAAAAATATGGAATGTACTAACTTTCAAATATTTTGCATTGCAGTCAACGAATTTTCAATCTTTTTGCATCACTAGAAAGCTGAATATAATCTCTTGGTTGGTTGGGTCTCCAGTTAGCCTAGTGGTTAAGGCTATGGATCGCCAATCCGGAGACGGCGGGTTCGATTCCCGTTTCAGTCGGAAAAATTTTCTCGGCTCCCTGTGTATAGTGTATCATTGTGCTTGCCTCACAATATACAAATTCATGCAATGGCAGGAAAAAAAAAGCCCTTCAACTAATAACTATGGAACTGCTCAAATAACAATGAGTTGAAGCTAGGCAGGCCAAGTCCCAGTGGGGACGTAGAGCCATAAAGAAGAAGAAGAATCTCTTGGTTAACGGCTACGCAGTCTTGTGATTTAAAAACCCAGATTAATCCACCTAGTGGTGATAGTGCCTTTCTCGTCGAATATGTACTCATGAACTTTTCGGCGACGTTAGCCAAAATGTTCCTGAATCCTGAAAACACTTCATATAGAAAAGCAACAATTTTAATAAAGCCATCATCGATTTTCAAAACTTATTGATGATACATATTCCGATGTTATGTTCAACAGCAAAACAGAGCTGAAAAATGTCAGACCTCTCGGTTGACTGCTTGACCACCTTAACCCTAGTCGTGTATTGGGGTCATTATGACTCCATTCCATCCACTACGGAAGCGGGGTAAGCGTCAGCTAATGCATGAAGAAGGTTAACTTTATTCACAATCACAGATCACCTTGTGATCTTCGCCAATGTTTATTTCAGCACACTTTAGGCTATATTTTATTATCATTGGTAACATTATTCATGTAAAATTTGATCTTCCTGCGAGAAAAATGCATTCAAATTCTTGAATTTCATTTCCATTAAAATTTCAATCGCAATAAGAAAAGTGAGGGCCCAACCAGCTGCAGCCAAATTGTGAGCAGTAATTTTAGTAGCATAAGGAGATTGAAGATTGAAAAACTTTATAAGGTGTTGATGCGATTAGGTAATAGTTATTTATGCAACAAGTTGCAAAATGATGATTTTTTCCAGCGCGAGTCGTACATTTATCCAACGAGGCTTGCCGAGTTGGATAAATAAGACGAGTGCTGAAAAAATCGAGTTTTGCAACGAGTTGCATACAAAGTTTTTTTGTAATTACGAAAAACATAAATGTGTGCGATCTTTTCAAGCTACACAAACATGTATCAGTAGGAACCACGTGCGCGCGCTCATGCTTGTTGGCGTGGTTCTTCGTTTGATCAGGTAGGCTCTGGTGTAGGAGGCGTCACCAATGATCGAGCTCCCGTTGTCAAACAGTTGTGCGCGGGTAAAAGCAAAAGCAGATTCAGCAGCTGCCTCTACACTTGATTTGTGGTTCGTATCCGAATTGAAATCGTCCTGATTCGGATTCAAGCTGCTCAGTAGATGTAGAGGTAGAGGCTGAATCTACGGAAGGCATGGTGGTAAGTAAAAAGTGCGTAATAGCAAAAGTACCGAAAAGTGCTACTTTTCAGCACTCTTAAGAGTGTCGAAAAGTAGTACTTTTCGGCTCACTTGCATTAGGGGTGAAAAGTAGGCCATTTCAGCATACTTTAGCCAACTGAAATGTTCAACTTTTCACCACGTAATTACAAAAATTATGTTTTTCCCATAAAACGTTGATCCATCCTACTGTACATTTACACCGCAGGAATCTGAAATGGTGTGATTTTAAGAGATCGCTTTGGTCACGATTTTGTTCTCTTGCATATATAATCTCATAATCTTACCAAACGTTTACATGCTATCAAAAAAGCCACAGTTTGATTTATCGCTTTGACATTTATTTTGTTCACCTTTATAATTCCGCTATTTGATGTGCAGCTTGCATGGGTTTTGTTAAATTTTGCGTTTGACCACTTCCGGCGGGACACCTGCAACCGATTCCGGTTGTCTGAAATATGGTCTGAGACTCGGGCTACCTGAAAAGCCGAAATTTAATGTGATCTGCGGCTATTTTCTTGCTAATCGTTCGGCAATTTTTTGAAAAAGCCGCGATTTTATGTATTGCATGCGTGATTTTGGTTCACTTCTATTAAATCACTTCCGATGGAACACCCGCAACCAGGCTTGGGATTGATCACCGTTAGTGGTCATGTTCAAATAACGAATACCAGTTTAGCGTCTTCAGTATCGTGCAATCGCAATAGGCTCATGAAATCATCAAGTACGTTGCTCGACAGCTTGTTGTGTAGCGAGCATGCATTGGACGACGACGTTCAGTTACCATAGAGAAAACGACTGAAAGTTTTAGGAAAAACGACCTTCACTGACAGTGAAACGACGGTCGTGAGAGGTTGCCACATTATACTGTGGATGGTATATGCTTACCATCCAGTATAGATGAATTTCGTTCGTATGGTTTTATTTGAGTGGACTACGTTTTCTTGGGTACTCGCGGACTCTAGCCTGGGCTCTAGCAAAACTAAGTCGACGCCAAAGGTCATTTTTTGATACGAGACACCTTCTGCATCGGCGTATCCTCAGAATAGGTATTTAGATACAGTAACTAATTAGCTTGGCAGAAGCAGTCAAGCACCAGTTCTCACCGGGAGTGCAGTTTTTTAAATGGTCGCCCAGTAGATGGTAAAAACTTAGCCCTTTATGGGACAAGCAGGAGTATGGTTGAAATTGAAGGGCGCCTGTTTGTTATAAAGTCAATCCCAAAAATTGACAACAGTGGAAGAAATAGGTTAAATGTTGCTTAATTGATGTACGATGAAGTCGGTTCAAAAGTCGAGCGAAATTTATTGAATTAGAATGTGGTAAAAATCCTCTTTTATTTACATGGCAAAAACGAATCGTTTGAAAAACGCGGCTTCAATGCAGGTTGTGAGTATGCAAGGCTACTCAACCATCGTTCAAACTCCAGGGAGCGTATGTTATCGGCGAAACGCATCGCTCTTTCCTCTTATACTATCCAAGGAATGGGTCCAGAACATTAACGATAGCCCTGTTGTGAGATTCCGAGTCAGCGGTACCAGCTGGATCTGTGTACTAAAAGACTCTTCGTAAGTTGGATTATCCTCTCCTGCTGATGAAATGCATAACTCAGAAAAAAAAAGTATTCAAGCACTGGTGCCATCCAAATTCGTCCTTCATCTGAAAGAGCAAGATAACTTGTATAAATATGCAGACTGGCTAGCTGATAATATTGAGGAACAAACCTTTGAATAAGCCCATTTTAATTCAATAAATCAAAAAGGTACTGCCATTACAGTCTCCTTCATCGATGGTCAAACAGCCGATGGTCAGATTAATTGAAGGTCAAGTAATAAAGCAAATCATGACGGTTGCCCATGGTTTCTTAATCGCGAAAATGTGCTTTGCCTATGTGATCTTTGTTTGCTTACTTCGGGTTCAATAGCGACGCATGATTCGAGTCAAACCGTAGCATGCTTGTGAAGTTCATGACCAATGCCAAGCCTGCCCGCAACCGATTCTGAAATATTATTACAAGTTCTAGATGTGGCCTGAAACTATTTTCTTGTTGACCATTCATCAGATTATCAAAAACGCCGCTATGGTTTAGTTCCCTTCTATATTTTACCACTTCCGACGCGTTACTCGTCTTGTCACCAGTTCTGGAACACTACTGGTTCTCCTAAATATGGTCTGAGATTATTTGTTGATTAACCGTTTATCTTATTACTGTCATTGATATGTCGCATGTATTGGTTCTTTTTTACATTTGACCATTTCTGGTGGTACACCCGTAATCAGTCCCGTAGCACACTGATATGGCTTGCGTCTATTTTCTTACAACTGTTCACTATGTTACCTAAAAAGCCGTGATTTGAGCTATCGCATGCATGGGTTTGGTGTCACTTCTGGCCCGGAACCGATTCCGGAACACTACCGGTTCAGATATGCAGGGTTGTTACAAGAAGCGTGGAAAAAAATCCGCGCCAAATCCGCGCGAGCAAAATTCGAATCCGCGCCAAATCCGCGCGATACTGGAAATAAATTCGCGTCAAATCCGCGAGTTCCCTGAAGTTTCATTTTTCTACATTACGTTTATATTCAGGGTGGCCACCCAGTCGGGAATTTCGGGAAAACCGGGAAAAGCTCGGGAATTTGAAACCACCGGGAAAAAGTCGGGAAAACCTCGGGAATTGTTGCTAGCCACCGGTTGCTAGCAACATGGACACTCGGGCGAGTTCTAAAATGTATACTGTCTGCAGAAGCATAAGTACGAGAATCTGTGGAATATGCAGACAAAAACTGTTGAGTGAACAGGCTTTTTTCTTGAAAATTAATATCTTGTCTCCGAGTAATGACAATTAAAGTGAATTACAGTGATGTTACCTAACACCACAATTTGAATAATTTAAAAGATATATCAAGAACATTCTGGTATAGATTCATATGACCCTTCTGCATTTCGGGATATACATGTTCAAATATAATTTCTTTCTGAAAAAAGTCCTACAATCTCTAGGAGAATATTTGTCATAGCCTATGAGTGAAAAGTCTTTGAGAGATTCGGATAGGATGCTGATCAAATTTTTTAATTGATTACTTGAAAGAATTGCTCCTAGAAATTCTTGATGTAATGCCAGAAGAAATTCATTTTTTTAAACATTCTTACAATTTCAAAATAATTAGTGAAAAACATTTGGAAGAACATAAGAATCCAAGCACAATAGTGTATGGAGAAAAACCACTGTAAACTGGAATGGGCTATTTGAGTAGGCTAACTTTGATTCGTTATTCGATTTGAACTCTTTTTTGGACTAACTTTTGATTCGTAAATTAACGCAGCTCATCTTAAATATTCTAAGCTATCTTCAACATCGTTTTGTCAGAACTTAATTTTATATGTTTTTTTTATTCAGCAATATTCCTTCAAGAAATTTCAGCAAAATCGCTGTATCAATCTACACAGCGTTCTTGAATAAATCTGTCAGAATCCGTCATCCAGAAAAATATACCAAAAGATTCGTAAGGGGGTAATTTTTTAATTAACTTTGAGATTTATTTTAGTAATGTCTGGAGAATCGCAGTGAGACATTCTAGAAAAAAAAAATAGATAATATTCTCCAGGAAGAATACTATAGGGCCCGTCGATGAGCTATGTAGACTCTTAGAGGATATGGGGTTCATAATAATTTCGAAAATTTTGTATGGACAAAGTCTATGAGGGTGGATGGGGGTGTAGTTAATGACAAGAGGAACACATGGGGAGATGCTTGTAAAAAAATAAACAGAAAATACCTTCTTCCGCAATTATACCACTAAAAATTCCTACAACAACATTGGAGGAAATTCTGGGAAAATTCCTGAAAGACAATTTGCAATTTTTTAAAGATTTTTTGCTGATTTAAAATTCTTTCAGGATTTTTTTCAAGAATATCTCCAGGAATTTCTGCAGTTATTTGTTCATTAAGTTTTTGAAGAATCCCACAGGGTTATTTTTTTAAATACAAATTATTAATTTTCACCGGGATTGATATGCATTTTTATAAATTTGCTTCATGGTGCCTAACAGATTTTCCTAAAATGACCTTAAGATTTTCACTAGAAATGCCTCTATGGAACACTCTGAAAATTCCAACGTTAAATCTATTATTACTGGAATTCTTCTAGCGGCTTCTGATGGATGGATTACTCCAGCCATGGATTTCTAAAATATATTACATATATTATAAATTCTTAGAAACAAATTCTATTGTTTTTTTAACTTGCTGGCTTTGTAGTTACGTGTATGATCATATCCGTATAATGGAAATCTTGGGGAAATTGGTGCAGAATTTTTCTAAAAAAATATTTTGTGGAGTTTCATCCAATTTCATAAGGTGTTCTAGTAATTCAGAAGAGCTTTACCTGACAATTTACCTAAAAAATCTTAATGTTTTGTCCGAAACTCTTTCGAGAATATTCATCAGCAAATTCTTTCGATATTACTACAGGAAATTATTGAGAAAAAATAAGGCATTACGAAACAAACCACTTGATATTTTTTATGATGAAAGCATTAACCCAAAAAAGAAAAAAAAATATATAAAGTCCATTTACAAAAATCTTAAGGTGAAACATCAAGAAATCTCATGGAAATTCTGCATACAAACTTTAGAGACACAAATCTGACGAACGAAGCATCGAACTTAGCCGCACTTGTTTATCCTGGCTATGCTCACTTGCAAAAAGAGGCAGCTTTTCCAAATCGAGCGCATTTGTTTACGAATTCTAAGGATGAAAACGTGAATAGGGGTCCAAGTCGGACATTGTGGCAGCCATATTTGTATTCCATGTAGTTCCTCCTTAAGTGTAAAAACGGAGGAATTCCGGGGATGCACCCTAAAGATGATCCTGGATGATTTTGTTATGGGTTTTGTTATGGAATTTTTAAGAAGTATTCGGGGTAGAGCTCGAAGTTTGGTTCATTCCTGTAAATCCAATAAATACTATATGTTATGTCATTTATAAAGGTGAGTCTTGCTTGTTTTACTTGAATAGGGTATGTGTGCCATCAGTAATCCCACGCTCCCATATTCATCCTATTCGAAAACAAGCGATTACGGCACCGATTGATTCCGTTCTTTTTGTTTTCATGCGTGCTCACTTCTAACAAAAAATACAAAAATAATAAAAAAAAAACAAAACAAACAGCGTTTCAATCCTTTGTTCTTCGTAGGATAAAAATAGGAACCACATGCTTAATAAGGGAATCAATACCCTATGTTGTAAAAACTAATTATGCAAAATGTAGTATATTGCTACGACAATATACTACACAGTTGTAACTGAGCTGATTTAGTTTAATGTTTTCTAGATCCTTATTGTATTGAATTATTACTGAAACATATTGCCAATGATCCAAAGGCTCTATCATTCATATCAACGGGAATAGAAGGACTATAACTCTCAGTATTGTCACATGCAAAATCCACATAACAAAGTACGTCGAAGGGGTTCATCAATCGCTGGTTGGTAGAGAAATAGAATTCAATCTCACACAACCAAAATATTATGCAAATCAGAATAAACCACATAGTAAATTTACATAACGGAGCAGCAAAACCAATTCCGCGCCAAATCCGCGCGAGGGCCGAATTCTAGGGTCAAATCCGCGCCAAATCCGCGAAAATCGCGAAATCCGCGAAATTCGCGAAATCCGCGCTGTTGTAACAACCCTGGATATGGTCTGAGACTGTTTTATTGCTAACTGTCCATCAGGCTATCGAAATTGCCGCAATTTGATGAGTCGCATGCATGTATTTGGTTCACTTCTATATTTGGCCACTTCAGGCGGGACACCCGGAACCGGTTCCGGAACACACCGGTTCAGATATGGTCTGAGACTGTTTTCTTGCTAACTGTCCATCAGGTTATCGAAATTGCCGCAATTTGATGTGTCGCATGCATGGATTTGGTTCACTTTTATATTTGGCCACTTCCGGTGGGACTCCCGGAACCGGTTCCGGAACACTACCTGTTCAGATATGGTCTAAGACTGTTTTTTTGCTAACTGTTCATCGGGTTATCAAAAATGCCGCAGTTTGATGTGTTGCATGTTCGTGTTTGTTACATTTTTATGTGTGGCCCCTTCCAAGGGTACTGGTCCGGAACACGTAAATGGCCATAACTCTGGAACGGCTGGACCGATCCGAACCATTTTCAATAGGAAACAATGGTACCAGATTCCGCGTCGAATGAACCATCAGTCATTAAAATCGGTTGAGGTTTACTGCCAAAAAGTGATGTGAGTTTTTTTGTACACATACACATACACACACACACACACACACACACACACACACACACACACGCACACACACACACACACACACACACACACACACACACACACACACACACACACACACACACACACACACACACACACACACACACACACACACATACACACACACAGACATCACCTCAATTCGTCGAGCTGAGTTGATTGGTATATGTGACTTGACCCTCCGGGCCTTCTATCAAAAAGACGATTTTGGAGTGAACATATAGCCTTTCCAGTACACTTAGTGTACGAGAAAGGCAAAACACAGATCTTAGATCAATACAGAAGGCTAACAGCTCTTCCTATTCTCGAGGTTTGTCATATTCTAAACACTCCAAACACCATCAACAAGAGATCAGACACCGAATGTCTTACTTCAATGTATGCAGGCATTTTCCATACACTGTAAATTTTGTTTGCTGGTATTCAGCAAACTTTGCTGATTTTTTTTGTGCTGATTTCATCCAGCAATACGAATTTACTGAATATCAGCAATTATATTTTAGCTTGCTGAATCTTCCAGCAATTTTGACAGTTGATCAGCAACGTTGTGCTGAAATTCAGCAAAAATTTTGCTGAAACTCAGAAATTTATTTTGCTGATTTTTTTTTGTGCTGGAAGCGTTTCAAAAAATTTGGTGTGTACACTCCACACAAAGCGATCTAAAGTAACGAACACAGCAACAATAACAGAAATACCCAATAGCTACCAAAACGAATCCAATCATGTTGTCCCCACTTAGGTTCCACACATATTCACCACTTTGCTTAAACAAATTGGCCGTTAGTAGTGTTGTTAGAAGTGCGAACCGAGTTCGGCAAAAACATAACTAGTGTTCAAGAGTACTTAATTAATTCAAAAATATGCTGAAGAATGTTACTTATTCTATAGACTGTTACACTAACGATAAACTGCCATTTCAATTTGAGCACAATATCCAAAAAAGTTTCTTCTAGCTCTCATAGTAAACATGCTAACGAAGCAAATAATACCAATTTTGTTGATGTGTCTAGTGAAAGTTAAAAAATAGGGCTCTGTAAACTAGATGATTATAATTTGAAGTTGCACAAAGTGGTCAAAAAATGTAGCATAGTAGTAAAGAAAAAAATCTCACATATAAAATATTTAATTCCCAAACACAATAAAAATTGCTGTATCGATAATAAAAGATATTTCTTGATTGGTAAGAGTAATTGTTACTGGAATATTTAATAAAGAACCACCATTACTGACCTTCTCAATACAAAATTTTTTGTTTCAAATTTCTCAACAACGCCAGTAGCAACAAACGTTAAGCAAACGAATGTCTTAATTGCTGCTTACTGCATTGGTTTTTATGGTATGACAAGCTTTGCCATCTGAAGGAACGAAGGATCCGAAAAAAATAAGTTTGTTTAGATAAAATGCGTTCAGAAAAAGCTATGAAACTGTGTGGCAGTTCTTAAGTTCCGTAGAAAACCTTAAAAAATAAGAAACTTGATCTCCGAAAAAAATGTTGTGGAAATGTCTTTATCGATTTTTCCCAAATTTTGATCAAGGCATTCCTTAGACAACTTGTTGAGAAAGCGAATGTGATAAACATTTGGATAATTTTTAGTATTTAGTGATAAATATGGTGAAATCATTAAAAAAACACCTTGTGCAAATGCAATTTGAAAAATTAAGTTATTTGTTAGAAAATTCGATTGTTCTATAAAATATCAAGACAATTGAAAGGAAATATAAAAATATGGAGTACAACATGCTATACTCTGAAAGAAGTTGGTAAAAATCATAAGAACAGTTCATTTAATTTAATAAACAAAGTGTATTTATAATTTCTGAAACAGTCTATATGTGTATTTCAGAGTCGATTCCAACGTTTTTTTTAATAGTTTTTCAAACGGATAATGCTTCCACTAAGTCTTTTAAAACGAAAGCAACTAACACTTCTGTAAGCCTCTTTTTCCGTTGTTTAATGTTAAGTATATATAATATAATTATCTTGTCTCAAACATAGAATTCCCTGAAGAAGATGTAATACACATCGAAACGTCGGATGAAGAAGAATATCTGATCGATTGATTGCAATTGCGACTGCCACGCCGAAAATCCTCCCAGAAGCGGAAGAATTGTTCGTTTTATTATGTTCCCAGGCCAAATTTGAGCATTTTCAATGGCTTTAGCAGCACGCTTTTTTCTGTGCTACCAATTAGCGTGTAAGTATTTCATCGTATTCGCGTTTAGCTCCAACTCGAAAACACCGACAACGTTCTGAAACGGTCTTCAGAGCATACCTATAACCATCATGGCGTGATGTCCTCCGTCGTCATCGTTGGCGAAGAAATCCCATAACCATAACCCCTTCGTTATCATCCCACTTTGACGTTCCGGCTGTCTGTGTGTAATTTCGGTTTCTTTAATGCCTTCAAAAAATTTCTCCACATTCCCACCGCGCCACTTACGGCAGACACTACTGAAGCTGAACGGCGCGGCGCGGCGCTCGCACGCCATCCTTCTCCCTTCGCCCGGAGCGGCAAACCAAAGTTAAGTCATGTAAACTTTGTGAACTACTTTCCAGTTTTCCACCACTTTTAACGGCTCTTTTCGTCGCGCTTCCATGGAAAACTTACACTTTTGTCGTGACTTCAGGCCCTAAACACACACACGCACACTTGAATACATTCATGTATTCCTCATGGAGCTGCGGTTTGTCTGAGTGGAATTTTGCGGTTCCACTAGTGAAGCAACCGGGAACGACGACGACGACGACGACGATGACAACGACCTAAAGAATCTGCATACAGCCGGGGAAATACATGTGGAAAAATATGTCTCCCTCTTCCCCCTATGTTGAAAGGCCCGAAGGAACATTTGTGCAAACTTCATAAAATAATTAAAATTATTTGCACTAGTTGAGTGGAAGACTGCGGTTGACTGTTATGAACGGTAACAGATTCGTCCTGAAGGTAAAAATCTGCGACTGAGAATTTTATTTCCAAGATTAAAGATACGAAGGTTTAATTCGAGCTAGTGGTTAGGTACATCCTCAAAATCAAAAGCTTTGAAGTTCTTTATCTGGAATAAAAAAAAAAACAAAAAATCCCTTGTCGGGATCCCTTCAACCGAAAACTGCCTGGGCGGGCAGCCAGCAGGTACCTAGGTAATTGAATCGTTCGTTCTGACCTGAAGTTAATTCGCATACACATCCCATTTCAATTTCCATTATTCGAAAAGTGAAAACCGTGGGATGTGACATTTCTGCTGCTTATCTCTTTCTGGGGAAGTGACCTTCCTCCCTTCTGACAGAGACCCGCGCATCACCTGTGAATCCGTCGTGCCATGCCTTTCAGTTTCCATTTTCCGGTCCTGTGTCTTGTGCAGCTAGCCCAGAATCCGATTTCACTTATTTTATTTAAATTAAATTTCGCTCGAGTGAAACCTCACACCGCAAACCGGGAAACCATTCGCAATCAGTGCGGCCGGTGCGGTTTTTGGTGGGCGTTTTTTTTTCTCTCGCTTTCTGAGGCTCGAAGTGCATGTGATTTGACTTTAAAAATTGATTAGCATTTTCCTTGTATCAATGTCTGAGGTTTGGATTATTTGGAACGTGAAACGTTGGCCCTACATGAGAAAAAGGAGCTTAGTAATAATGAACTACAAATGTTGATGCGATCTCGAATTTGTCACCATCGAAGTATTCGGTCTCAAAATTTAACCCGCAATGCGTACACTCGACTTAGATCCCCAGACAACCAGGAATCGCATAAGGATGCACGCTGTACATCGTATAAAGTACTATTTTAAGTCACTATCGCATATATGTACGGCTGAGGGACAATTTTCATCGCATATGATGTTATTTCTTGAACTTACTGCGATGTATCTGGTAAAATCATATTAGAGTGCAAATTAACTTCCATAATGCATGACTACATCGTAGTAGACGATATTCCGATGTTTTGTTGCGACGAACTTTGCTTAATCGCAAAAGGGCAGACAATTAAACGTTCCATAATAAATACAAAATTTCCCATAAATAATTCGAAAAGTCCCAGTGAAGAAACAGGGGTGTAAGCAGTAATAAATAACAAAAGTTCCATAAACAAATAAAAACATGCATAAATAAATCAAAAGTTTCCATAAATAATTGATTTTTGAGCAATTAAAAATGTCGAAAATGCAATGAATAAATCAATTGTTGCAATAAAAAAAGCCATTTTCCCCACCAAATAACTTCGAATTTTCCATAAATAAATTCGATTTTTCCATAATAAATTAGAAAATTCACAATAAAAAAATATCGAAAAAGCAATAAAAAATTAAAAAAATGCAATAAAAAATGACGAAATTACCCATGAAAAACAAATGCAGGAAAGTATGAGACAGTGAAATTGGCTTCGTGGCTTCGTGGTCGTGCGGCTAAGGTCACCAAGCCTTTAGCCGCATCGTGCTGAGGAGCGCGGGTTCGATTCCCGCCGCAGCTGTCAGGAAAAGTTTTCGGCTGTGCCACTGGGCGTTGCATGCTAGTCCGTTGTCTAGTGTCATGCTTCCTTCAAAGAGCAAATAGCTCACTGGAATGCATTAAACGTGTCCGTGTCTTTTTTAAATTATGAATCGCACTTATATGACTGAAACCGACTGAAAAGCCTGCGTAACTATGATTGCAATTTACCGAGCAATTGCTTGCTGTCCGAACTCGCTATCGCTCGTCGGACCTAAAAAAGGGATAACATCTATGTTTGCATTACACCGGGCAAATTCTTGGATCCGTGGTTTGCCTAGAACCGAATCGATGCAGTTGCGGTGCATCGGATATCGGAAACTTCGGCGGCCTTCTGCCGCCTCAGTTCCTCAATCCACTATGCGGCTTCGCCGCATGGTCTATATGTTTTTTTGGTCAAAAATGCATTTACGTTTATTGCTCATTTTTTGACATTTATTGATAATTTATTTTTTTGTTTATTGCACTTTTCGAATTATTTATTGCTTTTTGGATATTTTTTTATTGTGAATTTTCCAATTTATTATGGAAAAATCTTATTTATTTATGGAAAATTCAAAGTTTTTTGGTGTGAAAAATGGCTTTTTTTATTGCAACAGTTGAATTATTCATTGCATTTTTGACGTTTTTAATTGCTCAAAAATCAATTATTTATGGAAACTTTTGATTAATTTATGCATTTTTTTATTTGTTTATGGAAATTCTGTTATTTATTACTGCTTACACCCCTGTTTCTTCACTGGGACTTTTGGAATTATTTATGAAAAATGATCACTTTCTTATGAGTCGTTTATATTTTAGCCATCGCAAAAGCGTTCGAGTGAACTCGCAAAGTGTCAATTGAATTCGCATAATTGCGTACTGCGATGATTATACGACTTCGCTTGGTGCTTTTCTAATTATGTCAGTTTAACTCGCATTGGTGTACAAACTAAATCGCATAAAAGTGAAAAAAACTCGTTCAAATTTACATACAAACTCGCATAAGCTTGAATCGTTAACGTTGGCATATTGCGATGTGATATGTGATAACAATGAAAGAGGTGCTGTTGGAGTCCCAAAAAGCTAAAAGAAAGTGAAAAGTCATCATTATGGTTACAAAACAAGTTACAAGGTCATCATTTTTGTTTTGTTGACCTTATAATTAACAATGGGAGGTGCTAGCAAGAGAGGAATAGTAGTAACTGTGCGGGAAATCATGCTACGTCATTTTGATTTCCAAAGAGCCTGCCGAACACGTACAGCGCACGGAAACCAAGTGCATTCCAACAAGCACTGAGGTGCGTTAGAATGTCATGACATTTAATCAATGTGTTTCATAAGTAGTGTTTGGTGCTAAGTGTGAAGTGCGGCTCGATAATCCAAAGGTTATTAGTTCGATACTTAGGTGACAAGATTTTTTTATTTCGAATCTTTTTAAGTCGCATAAGGTGCTATATAACATCGCAATAGTGCATACCGTACATCGCATAAGATATCGCTTCAAGTCATATAGCGTCATTATTTTCCCGTCAATGCGCTTATAGCGCCTCCACTTTTGTACGCATAAGGCACTTTTACTGCATCTTATGCGATGTAACTTTACCGCATAAAACTACTTATAACATGAACCTAAACTTCATTATACGTGCAAATTGGTTGTCTGGGGATCCATTCCATGAAGCACTTTATGTACAGTTCATTGACCTGAACGACTGACTTATACTAGGTCATCCCAGACATTCGGGAATTTTTTCAAGGATCTTACTTCATCATTGACGATGTTATGTTGGTTTCTATAGTTAACAGAAATTTTTCTTGTGCATATGACTCTTGTTGTTAGCAATTTACAGCTCTCTGAGGTCAATGCATGACTTCAGTTGTGACATCAAATATTCTTGGGAATGAGATTGAATAATTGTCCCTCAAATTCTGTCTCCGTCTAGTCCACGTCTAATTCTGGCACAACCTGAATTCAATTTTCGGCACACCTTTTACATGACACTATGGTACATGGGATGATCAAAACTTATGATTTGATCGTTGGTGTTTATTCGAAAAGTCGATCATTTTTTTTGCAACTCAAGTCAAATCATGTGTTTAAAGTAAGATTGAGGAGAAAACTTTTGAATTGGATGTGGCTTTAGAATAATGACTAATATTTTCAATAATTATTGTAGCCCACCAGAACATAATACGCTATCACAGTGCAACGAAGACATTTTTCTCTGTGGTTGTGAAATACGATGTTTCTAATGCAGAAAATCCACGCACACATTAGCTTGCATCCTCTCTAGGCAAAGCCAACTTGTTGTTTACATTTTACCGATGGGAAAAAAGTGCTTCTGAAGCACTATGCAGCAATGAAATCCAACTTTGAAGTGCCACATAGATTTTGTGTGGTGTGAAATGAAGATTGGTTCATCAAGTGTATCTGGTGTAATGAAAATTGAATGGTTATGAAGAACTTTTCAGCTAGTTGTTGCATTGGTGTGGTTGCCTTCGTCATACGTGAATCGTGGAAAATTTCCAACACAACACAGATGAATGAAAATGTTATAAAAAAATGTCGCGTAATTATTCTATTTTAAGTGCTAGAGGCCATCGGCAAAGGTAAGTTGGAATAGCTGCACTTGTCGGCCATTTTCCGTGTGATATGACGGGAATTAGCGCATATGACGAAATACCCGTTTATCCGTTATGTCGATTTCTACGAACATACATTGTTTGCGTTCGAATATTTAACTCTAACTTTTGTCCATCTACGGTTCTCGGAAGTCAAAATCCATCTTCAGTCAGGTCGTCTAGAGTTTTGTGGACTACATTCATTGATAATACGAACATAATACACAATTCCAAGAATTGATGCCAAAAAGCAGTTTTTGCAATAGTAAATAGTCCAAGATGATTAATTTCGATAAGATGAGCAGTGTTTAGCAGTGGTGTCATGAAGAATAATCCAAGCTACTGATGAAGTTACCAGCTGTGCAGACATGAACATATAATCAATTGATGTGTTTGTGACTAAACCAACGAATGTAAGTATTATTTGATACCAACAACTACGTAGATGAAGGGCAAAATAAAACAATATTTGAGAAAAAAAAATACTCGTCCTCTCGGTGAGATTCAAACTCACGACTCCTACTCTCTAAACAGGAGCGAGACCACTACACCACGAGAAGATTCAAGAATGCAGTGATAAATCAAAAATAGAGTGCAACTCAAAATTCTATCCTTTCTCACTTACGTCAGAATAATTGAAGTCTATTTTTTTGGAATAAGGTAGAACTTACCTTCACCTGATTAGGCCTTATGAAGTTTTTCCAGGGACTCCCTTATATTTTTTTTTCTTAAAATTCCTTCAAAATACTTAGAAATTCTTCCATAAAAACTTTTACTGATTTATTCATAAATTCCTTCAGGGGTCCATCAAGAATACCCTTCTAAAACTTTTTAGAAAATCTTCCATGGACTTCCATGATGCATGACTCAATGTAGAAAATCATGCACGGATTCCTTAAAAAAAGTCCCTAAAGATTATTTAAGAAACTTTTGCATGGATTCTTCATAAATTGCTCCAGACTATTCTTCAGAAATTCTCCCAGAATAGCTTCAGATATTCCTTTAAGAATGAATTCCTTAAGACAACTTTCAAGGTTTAATTTTGTCATTCATCCAGGAAATCTTCCAGGTATTCCTGATTGATTCAAGATATCATTCGGAAATTGTTCAGCGGTTTTATCAGACATTCTTGCATGGAATTTTTATATAATTTCCCCAAGCGATTTATTTAAATGCTATAAAAAAATCTTCAATGATTTCTTTAGAAAACTATCTATAAATCTCTTCTCAAATTGAATTACATAGTCATCTACGGCTTTCTCAAGAAATTCCAACAAAAAGTCTTCCAAGAGTGCTTTCAGCAAGTCCACCAGCGAGTTCTTAAGAAATTCTCACAGGGATTCTTTAATGAATTCCTCCAGCGTTTCCTTCAGATATTAAGATAAGCTTTTTTTCATAAGTTTCTCCAAAGGTTCCTTTTGAAGTTCTTCCATGGATTTCTCCAGAAACTCCAACAAGGATCTTATACTGACATTTTGAACTTTTTCAGCATAATATCCTCTTCGATTGAGTGTTATCAATTTCCACTGTGCATCCTCTCCGGAATAGCACCAGGATATCCTCCACGGATACATAGAGGAATTTCTTCACAGATTCTTTGAGAAACCTGTAAGAGTTTTAAAAAGCTATTACTGATTTACTCCCGGGATTTTCTACGGGAATTCTTATGGAAATTTGTCTATCTATTTCTCCAGACATTCCTCCAGGGATTGCTTCCAAAATATGTTCACGGATTCCTGCAGGATGCTCCTCCGTAAATTGTCCGGAAATTTTATTACAGGTAGAACTTGACTATGTGTAAGCAAGCTCTGAAGCTTCCTGAACAATTATCTCGTGAACGGAATGCTCTTTAAGGCTGACAGGTTGTCAAACCAACTTTGTTTAGTTGTCGGTCAAAATTTAATCTTTGTACAGCATTGCGGAATACGTGTCCGGGAAACCTTAGAATCACCCGGTTGGTTAACCAGACTTCCGAACAGAAACTTTGTTTATCTCAAAAAACTAATAGAAAGCTGCTAGAAATTTGGAACCCTTTTAACGGCAGACAACAACGTTAACCACAAAATACGAAGGCGCATCATTAGTGAAAGTCGAGCCTACTATACTCCACAAGAATCTGTGGCCGAAAAAGATTCACCCTTGCACCAAATGTTCCATGTACAAATCGCTGATAAGTTTTCTACTGACACGAGACCTGGACTAAGCTCGAGAAGAACATGCAAGCACTTCTTTGGTGTTGTGCAGGAGAACGGTGCGTGGCGGCAAAGAATGAACCACGAGCTCGCTGCACTCTACGGTGAACCAAACATATCCCGAAGGTGGTAAAAGCTGGAAGGATACAATGTGAAAACGCCGAACTACAACCCCACAATGCTGGTGTTCTTAAGAAATCTGGATGGTACCAGAAGACCTGGAGGGCAGCATGCAAGGTGCATAAGAAAGAGGTATCATCCATCCGTCCTGAGCGACACATCTCTAACTAAGTGTTTCTCTTCACAATGCGCTGCTGTGGCGCGACCTCGGGACACGTTCGGCGTTAGGGTAAGTGGAACGAACCTTCCTCCAGTAAGTAATTGTGAACCCAACAGAAATACTAAATAAATGAAAGTGAATGTAGAATGCCAAAACGTCGAAAACAAGTAATTTAAGCAAATAATGAGTTGTTTTTTTTTTGGGTTCCTTCACATTGCTCGATTCCGAGCAATGAGAAGGCGGGCTCTCTGACTACGGTTGGCGCTAGCGAAGGCGATGTTTACGAGCGTCAAATCGTCTTCTACGGTTTTGATGCATTGGCCCGTCAGGAGACCTTGAATAGATAGCAACACAGTTGGAGAGATGTAGAGATGGGCAGATGGCTGAGCTTTATCATCACAATAAGTTTCGGAGAAGCCACAGCTCAATGGTTTGGATTTAAGCTTCGATTTCATTCGTGTAATGTGTCGCCTGATGTCCAACCACTATTGTTAAATGCACATACTTTTCGTATTGGGCTTTCGGAAGACAATTTCTGTGTCTATGGCGTGACCCACGTTTACGTGGGCCCTCTCAGCCGTGCGGTTAGTGTCAACAAGGTTCTAATCGGGTGAGGATTCGATTTCCGGTCCGGGTGATGAAACTTTTCGTGAGAATAGTTTCTTCTCCATATCCACTAGTGCATGCTCCGTGTGTCCGTTGTCTAGTGTTATGTTCCGTTCAGTCTTCAGTCGTTCAGTCTCTGGCTGAAGACTGTGTCTTTTTACCAGGACATCAAACATAGCATGTAGGGATGCGCTGAGCATCGTGAGGTCAGATCTGAGCTGTATGAAATTCTCCGGGTCCGAGGAAATCAACAGATACCCTTTATAGAAGTATTGGTAGGTCTTTGATGTCAGGGTTTGATTGTTGAACGTGCATTGTTTTTGTTGGATCGCCATTGGGTGTTGAGTTCGCCTTTCTTTTCGGTTCCATTACAGATCAGGACCATCTTTGCCATCATTGTTTTTAGTATATTTAGGAAAAAAAAAATAGTACAAGACTCTTAAAAATCCATCCATTTCTATTTTAAATGTTTGTTATCCCTAACCTCGAAACTGATATTTTGTTGCTTCTCAGTCTTGGCAAAATCAAAACAGGTTCTGCCGATCCACACTGGACGAGAACACTGTAACTATTGACTCCCTGAAGAAGGTCCCAAACGAACCGAAACGTCAGACAGAATAAAATAACAGCGTTTTGATTTTGTCAAGACTGAGAAGCCACAAAAGATCAGTTTCTAACTACAGTCGAGCACACCAACGGTATAACCTCGAAACTTACAACTTTTATGTAAAATCAAGTAAAAACAAATATGTACAAATGATTTCAACTTCGTTATGCTGAGTTACACAAACTAAGATTGTTGCACATATTGACCATGTTGATTCTAGGTCGTCATTAAATCCCATTTTTTGGGTTACATCCAATCCGGCCATGAACTCAACACTGCTTACTCATAAATGTCCGAATATAAAACAAGCCCGGCTGAAAGATAAATTATTGCAGCAAAACATACCACATTTCGATCGAAACAGCCATATTCACAAGCATTAGTACGACTATGTATGTTTATATTCATCGCCAACACTACTCTCCAACTGCCAGCGAAAAGCCTCGCCCATCGAAGACTACGACTACGACAAACACCCAGAAAGGAAGGGGCCAACTGTATAAATATTAATCATAAACATAAAACAAAACTATGTTAATTTCACTCGACTGAACATCAATGTGAAGCATCATCCAACGTAAGTGCAGAGAGGGTGGAAGCCGGTTGAGCCTTTCTTGCACAAAGACCTACCACCATCCAGCCAACTTCCAGCCGACCGACCGACGAATGCAGAATAAAAGAAGTCCTCTAGACTGAGCCAGTGATGATAGCGGATGATAAAACAATAAAACATTGCCTTCCCGGCACCTCAATGGTCTCTCTGTGTCTTCTGGCCCAACGAAATATTCTACAGAAAGGGTCTAGCCACACCCACCACGACCGATCTGGGCCCGACTCGAAGACAAAAGAGCATAAGCACTGATTTTTCTTATAGTTTCGGCTTAGGGCGGTGGGTGGGTGCTTTGAGTGGGCAATCAGACGCGGATAGGGAATTTCGTTCCCCTCTGTCCCAAGAGCTTCATTGTTAGGTCCGTGAACGAAATGGAGAAATCCTACCCGGATAACCGGCACGGCGGCGCGGCGACATGCAGCGACGATGACGGTTGGTCGACCCAGACCCGGCCATCATAGCCGTTGGGGTTGTGGGGTGGTGAGACACAAGGAAATTTTATATTCTGCTCTTCTCAGCGAATAATGGCGCTTTCGAATGAGGAGTAGTTTTCATGCCAGAAATGGATGAAAAGAAGGATAATAATGCTTCCGATTTGATAATTCAATCGTAAGCATTTCTGTGCTTTCGTATTGTGTTCGTTGGACGATGGAAATTGAGCCGAAGGAAGGAAATAGGGTGGAATAGGAACAATTATACATTTATAATTAATGATGCTCAACACGAATGACAGCTATATTACCAGATGTTGGGTTTATTGGAACTTTCACGTTTTTAGTAGTCGGGCTGTTGTGTTTTGTACAACTCTTTGAAAAAGATCGCTTGTTAAACACAGCATTAGCGTGGTGCTGGAAGTTGCGGCTGACCACGCGGCTGCTGGAAGATTAACTCATATCCGTCTAGCGTTCTATTTATAGGACAGCACTCTCGATAATTACGCAAAATTTCAGCTGACTGTCTTCGGAGAAGTTCTTCAGGACAACCATATATTGTTCGCTTTGAACAATTAACTTGTGATAAAACTTGTGTTGTGTGCAAAATAACTTGGCTTGAGAAGGACATATCAATTTACAGTGTAGCAAAATCTGTGGTAGCTTTCGTGCTCTCAGAATTTCTGCTTATATGCCTTTCCAAGTGCCGTTAAACTTAGAATATTGAAATCACTTGTCGTACAGTTGGGAATTTCGAGAGCAGTCGATAGATTACGGATTGCATTAAATTGCTGCACAAGGTGGATTTTCAATCTCTCTAGATATGCCAGTGTAACGCATTATGAACAACAACTTTTAGGCTGTTTTTTTAATAATTTCCTTAAACTACGTTACTGTCTTGTGTTATTCAAAGTTGTTAATACTTAAAAACCGTTGTATTTGGATCTTTCTTTTACAAATTACAAATCCTTTCGTAGAGAGGTCACGACATGGTTGGCGACACGGAACTACTTAGTATAACTATTAACACGTAAAGGTTAGTTTGGTTAAGGTATCACAGTTAAGAAAAAGTCGCTATTTTGAAATTTGAGCCGCCACTTTCGATTTAACCTTCCAGGACGCGCGCCATCAAGCAACCGAAACTGCACCGCGCTCGCGCTGTATACGGAAAGCGAGGTTTTTTGGTAGTGTTGTACTTTTTACAACAGCGCGCGCGCTGAAGGGTTAAGTCCGCAATCTTGAATATTCTGGTTGCCATTTTTGGACTCCAGACTTCTTCCCCATACCAGATATACCCATTTTGCATGGGTTTAGAGCCTACAACTCTATGAAACAGCCGTCATCTTGAATTTAGAGACGCCATCTTGGATATTCTGAACACCATTTTTGGACTCCAGACATCTTTCCATACAAAAAATACCCATATTGCATGATTTTAGGGCTCAAATATCATTCTGATAGTCATTTTTAGCATGATTTTAGGACCTAAAACTCCATTAAACAGCCGCCATCTTAAATTTGTTGCCACCATCTTAGATTTTAGACCGCCATCTTGGATATTCTGATTGTCATTTTTTACTTCAGACATCTTCCCCATACCAAATATACTCATATTGCATGGTTTTAGAGCTCTACTCTATAAAACAGCCGTCCTCTTGAATATAAGGCTGCCATCTTGAGTTTAGGGCCGACATCGTGGAATTTTCGATCGCCAGTGTTGATTTCCGCACAGAATTCGTCAATCATGTTAAAGGTTACACAAATCGCCGCAGTTTGATGCGTCGCGTGATGGGACTTGGTTCAGTTTTATATACGGCCACTGGCCAGTTCTACCGGTGCTGGTTCGGATCACTAAAATAGCCATAACTACGGAACGCCTTGACTGATCCGGACCATTTTTTATAGCAATGCGGTAAAATTTCGGTTCGATTCAAGCTATAATCCGAAAAATCGACCGATGGGAAGTGCCTTAAAAGTGAGTGAATTTTTTTGTACACAGACATACATACACACACACACACATACTTACACACAGACATCATCTCAATTCGTTGAACTGAGTTGATTGTTATACGTGACTTGACCCTCCAAGCCTTCTATCGAAGATTCGTTTTTTGAGTAAACATATAGCCTTTCAGTTCACTTAGGTGATCGAGAAAGGCAAAAATATCTAATAACAAATGCCTTCATTTTCTAAATGTTAATGTTCAAGAATAAAAACAATCAAAAATCAAACTTTGCTTAGGTACTTCGGATGACAAATGTAACTGTTACATGTATTTAAGGAATCTGAGGACGCATTCCTAACTAAAAGAAAATCAGAGGAACTTTCTTGGGAAATTGATGATGCAACTCCACGAGAATTTATTGAGAAACTTTAAAAGATTTGTTGAAGAAATCTTTCAATAGAGTATCTGGAGGATAATCTTCAAAATGTCTGAAAAATCTCTAAAGAAAATTCCAACTGACTTGCTTTAGAAATTCCTAAGGAATATTTATAAAACCTAGATAAATCCACCTAGTGGTGATAGTGCCTTTCTCGTCGAATATGTACTCAACATTTTTTCCGGCCATAAGCCGAAGTGTTCCTGAATCCTGAGAATACTCTAGAACGGAATAAGTCTCATTTTCTTCTTTTGTCACTGTGCTCGTTGACTCGTCAATGTGGGGGTGGAGTTGATAAATAATAAATGTATTTGATGAAAGAATTCTTTAAAAATTAAGCAAACCGCACTTCGGTTTTGATAAAAAAAAACTTCTGGAAGAGTCTAATTTCACTTTAAAATTGAAAAATTTATTGGTTCATTTATTTGTGTACTTCTTCAAAATGTTGAATTCCGCCAAAATTTCCAAGGGGGGCCCCTCTGGAGTTAAGAGAAATTCGAAATTTGTGTCAGCCTTAAGCGCTGTTTGCAGATCAGAAGGAATTTCTCAGCCTATCTTGATGCATGAGAAATTCCTTGCCTGAATCGCTCATGAAACCGGGTTTCTTCGATCGCAGTACGCAGTAGCGAAGAAATGACAGTTCAAATGGCAGTCACCGAAGAAAGTTTCTGTCAGGAATCACTCAAGAAGTTTCTTGAGCGATTCCTTTCGAACTCGAAACTGCGCTTTATTCAGAAAAGCAAGAATTTTATCAAAGCCATAATTGAATTTGGAAACTTATTGATGGCTCATATTTCGACGCTATGCTATACGTATAGGCTGAGCTGAAAAACATCGAATCTCTCAGTTGACTGCTTGACCACCTTCACTAGCAAGACATTTCGGCATTTTTTTTTCTGCGCACTTTAGCCTATATTTTATTATCATCTATGTATATAAAAATGCTGTGGCATACGTGGGACCGCGCATAACTTGCGAACGGGTGGTCCGATTTGGGTCGTCTAAGTTTTGTTCTGTTAGTTTTCACCCAAGGAAGGTTTATGGCCTAAAACATGGGAAAATTGAGAGTTTTTGAAAATCGATTCTTCATACATTTTGAACGGCGACTTGGGCTTGGCTAAAAACTTGAAACGTCAATAAACGCAGTAGGCAAGACAATGTTTGCCGGAGTCAGCTAGTTATTTATAGAATTCATGTAAAATTTGTCAAAAAAAAGTGCAAGCAAGCGAAATTTCTCCTATTAAAGCCCATTCAAATTTAACCGTGTTACAGAGCGCGAGGACTCAACCAGTTGCATCAAAATTTTTCGCAGTAATTTTAGACGCAAAAGAGGATTGATGCTATAAAATTTAAATTTTTCCATACAACGTTGATCCATTCTACTGTATAATGACGCCTCAGAAATCTTAACTGATGTAATTTAACAAGATCGCTTAAATTTTTATCAAGATTTTGTTTACACATATTAATCGCTTGCATGGATTCTGTTCACCTGCGTAATTTCAGCAATGAATCCAATCCTGATTCTGCAACACTGCCGGTAATCTTAAGTGTGATCAGAGACTGGTTAACGAACATTTTTGATGATTTGATGTTTCGTATGCATGGGTTTGGTTTAGTTTTTTAATTGGTCACTTCCGACGGCACACCTGGAACCGGTTCCGGAACACAACCGGTTTAGATACGGTATGTAATTATTTTCCTGCTTACCGTTCATCTGGTTATAGAAAAAGCCGCTCTTCGATGTGTCACATGCCTGGGTTTGGTTCACCTTTCTAATTGGCCACTTCCGGCAGGACATCCGGAGCCGGCTCCGGAATATAATTAATTTAGATATGGTCTGAGACTATTTTCTTGCTTACCGTTCATCTGGTTATCGCTCTCAAAGCCGCTCTTTTATGTGTCGCATGCATGAGTTTGGTTCGCTTTTTTAATTGACCACTTCCAGCGGGACAGCTGGAACCGGTTCCGGAACACAACCGGTTCAGATATAGTCTGAAACTATTTTCTTGCTTACCGTTCATCTGATTATCGGAAAAGCCGCTATTTGATGTGTCGCATGCCTGGTACACTTTTTTAATTGGTCACTTCCGGCAGGACATCCGGAACCGGTTCCGGAACACTACCGGTTCAAACATGGTCTGAAACTATTTTCCTGCTTTCTGTTCATCTGGTTACCGAGAAAGCCGCTCTTTGATGTGTCGCATGCCTGGGATTGGTTCACTTGTTTAATTGGCCACTTCCGGCAGGACATCCGGAACCGGTTCCGGAACACTACCGGCTCAAACGAGGTTGAAACTATTTTCCTGCTTACCGTTCATCTGGTTATCGAAAAAGCCGCTCTTTGATGTGTCGCTTACCTGGGATTGGTTCACTTTTTTAATTGGCCACTTCCGGCAGGACATCCGGAACCGGTTCCGGAACACTACCGGTTCAAACATGGTCTGAATTTATTTTCCTGCTTACCATTCAACTGGTTATCGAAAAAGCCGCTATTTGACGTATCGCATGTATGGGTTATGTTCACTTTTTTATTTGGCCACTTCCGGCGGGACACCCGGAACCGGTTTCGGAACACTACCGGTTCAGATATAGTCAGAGACTATTCTCCTACTTCCCGTTCATCAGATAATCGAAAATGCCGTGGTTTGGTGGGTCGTATGCATGGGTTTGTTGCATTTTCATATCTGGCCCCTTCCTGGGGTACCGGTCCGGAACACCTAAATGGCCATAACTCCGGAACGGCTGGACCGATCTGAACCATTTTCAATAGGAAACAATGGGACAATGTACCCCGTCGAATGAACCATCGGTCGTTGAAATCGGTTCATATTTACTATCTATAAATGAGGTGACCTTTTTGTACACATACACACACACACATACATACACACACACACAGACATCATCTCCAGGGGTTCGAAGTCGGCTTCGTAGGTCATACCGGTGCCCTGCGGTCGAGATCGACCCTTACAGCGATTAAGTGGCCGCGGAGAGGAAGTCCCGGTAGCGGTGCTGTCGTGGCGTCAGTCTACTGGGTTGGATCTGAGCCCGCGGTTGGAAAGGGGTCCCCGGCAAGGGTCGGGGTAGGTGAGACCCTGCTGTCTGCAACCTACGGATGCATCTGATAGGGCCTGAAGGGTAGTAATACCCTTCCTTTGCGGGCAGGTCAGATCGGGTTGCATGTGGGCATCAGTTCTTGATGTCCGCTCAGCAGTAGGGCGCGGGCGGGGTTGACCCTGCCCGCCTTCCGAGGACAAAGGGAGTGGCGAGGACCACTCGGGAAACTGGCTAAGCGCCAGCACGCTACCGTGATGGACTCTCCAGAGCGAGTCATCGATGTTCGTTGCTGCTAGGCTACGGCAGCTAACCTTGAGGGTGCGATATGCACTAGCCCCTCTCTGGTGGTTCCGGAGAGACGTAGGGTTTGGCGACCATAGGAATGTGTTTTAGTGGGTCGAGGAGAGAGTAGTCCTGGCTTCTACCGGCATTGTAGAAGACGGCCTTAACCCCACACTACCCTAACCTTCCTGTTAGGGTGTCTGATGAGCAGATTTATGTATCCCCCTATGGTTTAGAAGAAAAAAAAAAAAGACATCATCTCAACTCGTCGAGCTGAGTCGAGTGGTATATAACACTTGACCCCTCCGGGGTCTCTATCAAATTTTCGTTTTTGGAGTGAACATATAGCCTTTCGGTACACCTTGGTGTACGAGAAAGGCAAAAAAAAGTGTTAGAATCCGTGGAAAAAATCATTGAAGAAAAATCTGGAGGAATTCTTCTGCAATTTCTGAAGAATCTCCGTATAAATTTATGGAGGAATCTCTGGAGGATTTCCTGCTGCAATCACTGAAAGTAATAAGACTTGAATCCCTGGAGCAATTCTTGCCAAATTTCTTAGATGAATCTCTGATGCAATTTCTGAAGTTATTCCTTCGGACATTTACAAAGAAACCTCAGGATCTCTCCTGAAGTAATACCTGTACCAATTTCTAAAGGAACGACCAGTGTATCATCAATCTTTAATAGAACTTCGAAATGCAATGATGAATCATCCCAAAAAAACTCAATAATAAAGAAATGTAAAACTACTGAACCCCCGAAGACATTTTTTAGGGAAACCATTGAGAAACTTCTGATTCTTACCTGGAAAACTTCCTAAACGAATTATTGGTGGAGTTTCCGAAAAGAGTCTCAAGAGCATATGTGGAGAAATTATTTAAAAATTCATTGGAAGATTTTTTTTAAAGATTCCTTGGAATAATTTTTGAATGTATCCCTAGTACAATTTAGGAAAAAAATCCTTGGAAAATCAGCTAACAGAATCTCTGGATATGTTTCTGAAGGTATCGCTGACAGATTTTTATAGGATTTTTTTTTTTTCATTAATCCCAGGATTTCTTCCAGGTTCTCTAGGAATTATTTTAGGTTTATCTTAAAAGTCCCTCACAGAATTTTTTATTGAAATTTTGGAAAATATTCTAAAAAATCCTTTCTGAAGGAATTTAGAACTTTTGATTATTAATAGGAATCGCTAAAAGAATGTTCTGGAAGATTCTCAGGAGATTTTGGAAAAAATGATGGAGCCAAGAGAATGGAATCCATTCTGAGGAAATTCTTGGAGCTATGAGGTGATATTCTATAACAATGCATTGATGATGTTCATAAATTATCGCTGGGGAAATTAATTTCGTAAAGATTCCATGGATCATTTTCGAAAAGAATTACTCGAGGAATTTCTGAAGAAAACCCTGGAGACCTTCTGGGATTTGTCAGAGATTCTTTCTTCAATTTCCCCTGGACTTCTGCATTGGTTTCTTCAGGGGTTCCTCCCGAGACTCCCTTAGAAATTTCTTTGGGAATTCCTTCCGGCTTCATTCGCGGAATTTTCCCGATATTCCATCGAGGATTTCTCCTGTATTCCAGGTTTTTTTTTCCGGTATTCCTTCAGATAGTTCATTTGGGCTGCCTGTAGAAATAACTCCCAGACTTTCTTCAATGATATCTCTCGGGGTTTTGTCACTTATTTTTACTGGGTTTCCTTTAGGCATTTTTTGGGGTTTGTTTTCCGGAGATTTTGCCAGACATTCTTCACGGGATTCATCACTTGATCTTTCCAGGGTTTATTTGGGCCTGTGGAACGAACTAGCATAAGATTGAAATTTACCAACATAAAACGATAGTAGTAAGGGATTTTTCCATTCAAATAAATCTCCAAGACTATGTTGAAGATTCCTCTAGAGATTCTTCTTCTAATTCCGCTAGTAATTCTTTCCGGAATTCCTTCATTGATTCCTACCGAGATTCAGAGTTTCTGGAGAAATCTCAGCAGGAAATCCTGAAGAAATTCAAAGAGGAATTTCTAAGGAAATCGCTAGGAAAACTTCAAGATGAATTCTTGGATTAAGCCACGGAATAATTCTAGGAGGAATAAATGGTGAAATCCCTACAGCAACTTTTGCTTACATCTCTATAGGAGTTATTGTAGAAAAGTCCTGCAGCAAAAATTTCTGGTCACCAGGAGTTTCTGATGGAATTATAAGAAAAACTTCTGCAGGTAAAACAGGAAGAATGTCTGAAAAAATGTGTAGGAGCATATCTGTTGGTGTTCTTGTGAAAATTTCCGGAAGAACTCTGGGAGGAATTCCCGGAGCATTCCTGGAAGAACACAAGTAGAAACTTCTAGAAAAATCTCTGTAGAAATTCCCGGAGGAATCACAGTAAAAATATCTGGAGGAATCCCACCACAGATTCCTGGAAGCTTCCAATAGTTTCTAATGGTGAAGATAGTTCTAGTTCGTTTTCTATTGTTTTTGCATAGTTATCATCTCTTTTACTCGTAAAAGTTGTCTTGTATCCATGTGGATCAGTATGTAATGATAATATTGATGATGTGCTGAAATAGAACTGGGGGAAATTATCTGATGTTGATGATCCAAACTTATGATTTTTGTAACGACACCAAAAGACTCTTATTTTTCTGGAAATGATGTTTATTCTATGAAAAAAACATAATTATCGATAACCAAATCATATGAAGATATCTGAAGACCCTGAGACACCTTGGGCATTAACAGGTTGAGATATGTACTGCCAAAAAATGGAAGATTACCAACACTCACACACTGAAGATGCCTGTTAGTCCTTTGGGTAAGTGTAGCTGTAGCTACTCTGGGGGTACTGAAATAGCAACTACGGGCGGTTAATCAAGCTCAAACTCAAGCAGTCATTGTGCTGATTCTCCGTCATATTTTTCACCAAATTACTTCCATTAGCAATTCCCTAACCTGCCACGCCACACAGTGAAACAGTTTCTTGCCCAACCCATTATTCCCTGAGCGGTAGTTTGTCAGAAAAATATTTGGAATCTATCCATCAACAATTATCGCTACCATCGCTCAGTGTTCTTTATCCGCTTTTTCCTCCCAAACAACAACGCGACGGAACGGAAGCAATGACATCGTTTACCTATTTGCCCGCCGCTCCATCGTCAGTCGGTCGGTTCTAATCCGCCGCACACGGGCGGGAACCCGATTTGAATCGGTTCTCATTTGTAAGATGGAAGAGGTATAGGATGAAACCACGTGGTAGATTAATGGGGTTCCATATTTTCGAGGCTACACGGGAGCATATACACTCATACCTACATAATGGCACGGAAAAATGGGCACCGTCGAAAATTTTCCCGCTTCTGAGCGTCGCTTATCCGTGCCGTTCCGTTATTAATCTTCATTATTTTTCCCGCAGAAAAAAGTGCCTTTTAATGTATGTTCGCTGAGCGTTATCGACGTTTGCATGAAAACACCTCGCCGCCCGCCCGCGAGCCGCCGCGCCACCGCGAAGGAGGTAACCTGGTCGTTTGTTGGAACGAACGGTGGTGATCCGGAATCGACAGACGGAAGGAGGAGACGAATAAAACACCATCACTGCATTGGGCCCGGCCGGTTCTAGTCTTTGGGGCCTTTTATTTAGTAAACTGAATCTGTTGTGGGCAAAACGAACACCGTCGTCTTTGGAACTGTGCGGTAGCTCAATATGAGATGAGCATTGACTTCAGGGTGCAAGGCTTAAGATGCCAAAAGAAAACATTGACCACGTCCTTACAAGCGTCTGAAAAGGTTTGCTAGGGGGACAAACGTTTTTAGCACCACTTCTAGGACCCGGGCTTGGGTTTACTGTATACCGTGATTACCTCACAATTTCCAAGGTTGTAATGGGATGGTCATTGATATACCCTAGAATGCTAAAAGTAAGTCACAGTGACTTCTGTTCAAACAAAACTTGCACCACCGTGACTCTTTTGTGATATTTGCGCTACTCGGGTACTAGGTAAACCGAAAACCCTGTTGTTGTTATGGTTTTCGTGCGTTGGGGAATAGGCTTTCAACTACATAAATTAGCTTTTGCTTAGCAAATCGGAAAGATTTCAGGAGTTAATGAAAGTGCCATACAACGAACAAACGAGTTTCTTTTAGTAATTTACAGATAGCACTAGTTCACAGCATTTTTGAACTCGGTAAGCTGATGATCATTTTTAGAGTAGAATCATGCCGTCAATTCGAAAACGTGATGGAAAAAGTTACAGAACAGTATTTCCATAACCAATGCTCCGATTGAGCTGATTTTTTTACTGTAACTGGCCAACATCTAATGTTTCAAATGTACGTTGAGAAAGAATTTTTAATAGATTTTCTCTAACCGAAAAAAAAAATACAAATACACATTCTTTTTTGGAAATTTTGCTCAGATTTAAGGAGAATGGCCTATATAATCACTAATATCTCTTATCCTACTAATTACCTATGTTCAAATGGTTGAAACATATTATATTCAGCATTCTTTTTATGCAAAAAGATTGACCATTCATTGACTGCAACGCAACATATTCGAATTTTAGTAAATTTCATATTTTTAAAAAACTGTAGAGCTCGATTTTCAGGAAAACTCAATACTGTTCTATTTCATTTTTTTTTTTGAATCACGATTTTGATATCAGAGCATTACGCATCAAAAAGTTTATGACTTTCGTTTTTTTGTAAACTAGTGCAATCTTTTATGATAGTGACTAAAACTATAAACACTATCATAATCGTTCCGATAGCATGGAGTCGGCGAACGGTACCCAAAATAATTGAAAAATGACAAATACCTAGGTGCTCGTATCCTATGTTTTATGGGCATGGACGGTAAGACAGGTCCCTTGCAGTACCAGAAAATGATTTCCAAGAACGGATTCATACCTTAGGATACTCTTCTACTGCCGTTTTCGGTGGAAGAAAACATCGGTGCATAAAATTGAAAGCGCTTTCATACAGAACCATGAAGTCTTCTATGTTCTGAGGATTCCTTACCGTAGTTCGTAGTTCAATTGTTTACTCCAGATGCAAAAATTGAACGACAAAACGGAGATCTTCAATACCAAACACCCTCAACTCATCCAGCGAAAGTGTGTCGTGTCCAATGCCGGCTCGTCGTATCTATGCAACAACCAAGGCGATAGTCAATGCTCGAAGGACATCTGACAACTTTGCCGTTGTCAAGGATCTTTTACAAATACCCTAAGGGCCTGTCCAAAAACTACGTAAACTTGAAGGGGGGAGAGGGGTTCTGGCCAAAGCCTACGGTCCATACAAATTCTGAAAATTATATATGGACGAAAGTCTACGGCGGGGGAGGGGGAGGGGTCTGAGAAGACCAAATATGAGTCTACGTAGTTTATGGACAGCGCCCAACGATAATCCTCGCCATTAGAGGTAACCAGGTACCCACAAATAATATCCCACGCTCGTGCAATGCAACCACTGCCGACATTTTTGGCTAACACCACAAATATGTAGGTATCCTAAGTCTTTCCGCATCTGTGGAAAAAAAATCCATGTTCACCCAAAATACAAGTGTCAGGCGAAACTGCTTCGGAAACCTCGAAGCATGTGATCCCGCGATAAACAACCACTGAGGGCCCGAATTAGACACGGTCGGAATGTGTCGATCTAGTTGTATTTTTCTAAGATTGCAACACGAGCGCCTCCTGCAAAAAGTGCCCGATTATGTGAAGAAGCTAGCTATCCAGCATATTTGGACAGAAAAACCTCTTGTGGGATCTCCAGTTAGCCTAGTGGTTAAGGCTATGGATCGTCAATCCGGAGACGGCGGGTTCGATTCCCGTTCCGGTCGGGAAAATTTTCTCGTCTCCCTGGGTATAGAGTATCATTGTACTTGCCTCGTTGCCTCACAATATACAAATTCATGCAATGGCAGGCAAAGGAAGCCCTTCAATTAATAACTGTGGAAATGCTTATAGAACACTAAGTTGAAGCGAGGCTGTCCAAGTCCCAGTGCGGACGTCGAGCCATAAAGAAGAAGAAGAACCTCTTGTATCTCCAGGCACGTTGCAAGTACGAAGCACGCAATTCAACACAAGGCTGATAGAGATGTTATAGCAGATCATGCCCTTTTTTATTTCGCTCAGTTCTCCCGACTGTATTTTGTGAATATCACCATGTATCTAAAATTGTAAGCAAACCATCAATCTCGATGGCATAATGGGCAGGAAGTCGACTGACCCACGGAACAGTATTTCACCCACCGATCAACATACGGTGGACGGTCAGTTCGGAAGCCACACACCAACCAGAATTGACGGACACCTGCTGGCGAGGATTGGCATCCGCTCAACAAAAAAGAGTAGCTGGTCTTTGAAAGGATGTTTCTGGGTATCCCAGACCACACTGCCTGGGCGGTAAGTCCCACCACTCTTTTCTTCAAAATTATAAATATCCTCATATTTGCACTCAACTTCCGCTGGTGGAGCTCAGTTTCGTTCTGCTGCATCAGATAATAGCGCACTCATACATAGTTGGCTTCTCCAAACAACGCTCCTGCTCGAGGCCAATAAACCATCGTAGCCCCATTGGCGTATCTAACCTTTTCTTTTGTCTCACGCATGCTCCTTGATAAACACGGGATAGAACGGGATGACAAGGGGTGCCAGTGTCCATCCGTCTCTTTCTCATGTTTGTATCTAATTAGTTTTAGCTATATGATGTTTTCGGGAAAGTTTTTTCATGTTGTTTGAACATTTTTTCCAATAATGTGAAATTAGGATGGTCTAAATGGTTCTCAAGATCGCAATGTCAACTTTTCATTGTTTCCATACAGAGCGATAAAACACTTTATTCTGAACAACTTTGCCGAAGCAACCATATAGCTATCTCTAATGGCAAAAGGTTATTGCAACCATAACAAATTGCAAATGCTCCATAGAAAATCAAAAAAGCGCTCCATAAAGAATGAAGATATATTCAATGAAAATGTGCAATGTTACCCATAAATAATTGAAAACGTTCCATGCTTTAAAAAAAAAATGTACCGGTAAAACATAAAATTGTCTCATTAAAAGTGAAACTTTGCACCAATAAATAATACTGAAATGCTCCATAATTAAATACAAATGCTCCATAGAAAAATGCAAACGCTCCATAAAAAATAAAATTGTACCCATAGAAAATTGAATATTGCTCCATAGAAAAATAAAATTGCACCTTAAAAAATTGAAATTGCACCATAGAAAATAGACAAATAATCCATAAGTATTATCAAACTGCACCACATAAAATACAATTTGCTCCATAAAAAATTGATGATTCTCCATAACTTTTAACATTTGCACCACTAAAGCAGTGCAATGTAAAGCAATTCAGCCCTGTCGAATTAAATTATGAGAATATGCTATCTATGGAGGATTTTCAATTTTTCATGGAGCAATTCATATTTTCTACGGTGCAGTTTGATAATACTTATGGTGAATTCATCTATTTTCTATGTGCAATTTCATTTTTTTATGGTGCAATTTTATTTTTCTATGGAGCAATATTCACTTTTCTATGGGTACAATTATAATTTTTTATGGAGCGTTTGAATTTTTCTATGGAGCATTTGTATTTTATTATGGAGCATTTCAGTATTATTTATTGGTGTAAAATTTCAATTTTAATGAGAAAATTTTATGTTTTACCGGTTTATTTTTATAAAGCATGGAACGTTTTCAATTATTTATGGGGGCAGCCAATTAATCGTCCCATAATAAATTAAAAATTTTCCATAAATAATTCGAAAATTGCCAATAAATAAATAGGGGTGGAAGCAATAATAAACTATAAAAGTTCCATAAACAATTCAAAAAGCGCATAAATAAATCAAAACTTCCCATAAATAATTGATTTTCGAGCAATAAAAAATGTCAGAATTTCCACAAATAAATCAACAATTGCAATAAAAAACTATATTTTTTCCAACAAAAAATTTCGAACATACTACATCTTAGAACTATGAAAGAAAAACTGAAACTATTGTGCAAATTAACAGGCAATCGCTTGCTGTCCGAACTCGCTAACGCTCGTCGGACTTTAAAAAAGGATAACATCTCTGTTCGCATTATACCGGGCAAATGCTTGGATCTGTGGATTGCCTAGAACCGAATCGACGCAGTTACGGCGCATCGGCTTTCGGAAACTTCGGCGGCCTTCTGCCGCCTCAGTTCCTCAACCCTCTATGCGGCTTCGCCGCATGGCTCAACCGGTACTTTAAATTTGCTCATTATTTCGTATTTATTGCTTAATTTTCAATTGCTTTTTTGATGTTTTTCAATTGGGAATTTTTAAATTATTTATGGAAAAATTAGATTTATTTATGGAAAATTTAAACTTTTTTGTTGGAAAAAATATAGTTTTTTATTGCAATTGTTGATTTATTTGTGGAAATTCTGACATTTGTTATTGCTCGAAAATCAATTATTTATGGGAAGTTTTGAATTAATTATGCACTTTTTGATTTGTTTATGGAAATTTTATAGTTTATTATTGCTCCCACCCCTACTTTTTTATTGGCAATTTCTGATTTTGTTATGGAAAATGATCACTTTTTTATGAGTCGTTTATATTTTAGCCATTTATGGGTAACATTGCACATTTTCATGGAACATATGTTCATTCTTTATGGAGCGCTTTTTGATTTTCTATGGAGCATTTCTATTTGTTTATGGGTGCAATAAATAGGCTGCCATCTCTAATGGTTTCAGAGATATAATTTTTAAAGAAAAAGAATAGGGTGACACAAAAAAAAAATCTATGCATTGATGTTTTGCAAATAATTTGTTCCGAGCAGTTTAAGTGCATTCAATATGCAATTTTTTTTTTCCAAAGATAGTAAAATTCTGTATCTTCAATTTAAAAAAGTTATTCATGGTTTTCTTCTAAAAATGGCTTTTTTTAACTCTCAATATCTCAGAATGGCGCAAGTTGATTTCAAATATTTTAGTCTCGTTCAAAGGATACGATTTTGTCGTCATCGACAAAAATACGTTATATTAAAAGCATAAAAAGTGCCAAAAACAAAGTACATATTCTGAGAAAAATCATCCAAAACATATTGAAAAAAAAATACCGTTTCTTCTTGCTCCTGGCAGAGTTTTCTAGGAAGAAACGATTTTCCTTTTATTTTGATCGATTGATTTTTTTTTTGAATACTTTGCTCTGAAAACTTGTTATGCTTTAAATATCAAAATTAATATATCACATATGAAATACATTCAAGAATTCCACTGGAAAAGCGTCTATGGGCTTCCTCTGAAGATCCCCTACAGATTCTTTCAGAAATCAGTACGAGAACTCGTTAATCATCGGAGAATTTCTTCAGAAAATGTGAAATTCAGTTTTCTCAAGAAATTGCATCAAGAATCCATTCAGATAATCAAAGATTTCCATGGAGATTCTCTTCTATATTTTTTTTTCAAAATTTCTCCATGGATTCCGTTAGAAATTACTCTAGGAATTCGGTCGCGATTGCTCGAGGGTTAAAATTACACCACGAATTACTTTTAAAATTCTTCTTGAGGTTCGTTTAAAAAAATACTTTCTTTTAACTTCCATTTCGACCGTAAACTACAATCGTTAGTGGAAGCGGTTGCAGTTTACGGTCGAAATGGAAGTTGAAGGAAAACTCAAATTTCTTGATATGATCCTACGACGTGAAAATAACGCAATCACAACTGAGTGGTTCCCGAAAGACGTGAACGGTAGATTTTTAGATTTTGACTCTATCAGCCCATTTATTTAAAAACAGTCGTGGATAAGATGAGGTGATCTCGGTCTCTAATAGCAACGCACGTCTCGCTATGCCCATTAGGACGTGGCTAGCGCCGTTATTGACTTGATAAACTTTGGAATACTTGCAGATGCACATTGAGAACGGTTAGCTCCTCCCAAGCTTCACTTCTTGGTTCCCTGTGCAATTTCGATTGTGTGCGGTCATCTAAGCTCATGCTTCGCCATGATTTTTCAAGAATTTCCCTGGGTTACCTTTAGATATTCTTCCAGAGATTCATTCAAAAGTGCTTCCTGGGATGTCTACTAGTATTCTCCTAAATATTTCCTCAGAAATCCCTTCAGACATTTTTTCAGAAGTTCCTGCTTGGACTTGTTCAAAAACATTTCCAGAGAATTTTCGGAATGTTAGGAATTTCTTCAGACTTATCAAAAGTTTTTCATTTTTTTTAGATATCTCTAAACTTAAAAAAGCTGCATAGATTCCTTCGCAAATTGCGCGGAGATTTCCGAGATTTTTTTTAAAGAAATTGCTGCAGCAGTTCCGTCAGAAATATCCTCTGGGATTTCATCAGGGGTTCCTGCAATAATTTCAGATATTCTTCCTGGATATTTTTTTTCCAATTTTTTCCAAAAATTGTATGATTTTTTTTGAAACTGTACTTAAAAGAATCCCTAAAGGAATCCATTAAAAGCTATGCTTTTGGAGAATCCCAGAAACAGTTTTTGAAAATTTGCTGTAGAGATTCTTGAATAGTCCTAAACAAATTTTTGAAGTTAATGAAATCTAGGGATGAACGCCTGGGAGAATATCTTCAAAAAAAAAAAATCAGCTTGATTAATTTTGGAAGAGATCCCCATGTGATACCTGAAAGTATCCGTAGACGAATTTCTGTAGATATCATTTCAAAAATGTCTACATAATTTGCAGACAAATGTTTTTGCGGAATCCATGAAGAAACTCCTCAAAAAAAAAATCTGAAGGTGTTTTGACCTCCTGCAGGATTATTTTATAAGAATTTCTGAAACAATTTCTGAAGGCTTTAGTGCACAAAACTTTACAAAGTACTACCTATTCGTTCAATACATGGCCTACTTGCCTAATTACACCTTCTATAAATTTTCACACTTGTTCGCTACCTAGCGAATACTATCATATACATATACAGGGGATGGCCAAAATGTTTGGGATAGGCAACTTTTTTTTCTCTCACAAAAAAGTTCAGCATGCTATAACTTTTCATAGAGCGCATTAAAAAATCTCAAATTTTGACTGTTTGTCAACCTAAGGTATGCGCACAGCAAAATCTGGCCAAAGAAAATCAAGCAGTAATAATTCATTCCAACTTGTTCCCAAACCAAAAGCAATTCATCGTAAAAAAGCATTAATTTACTTTAAATCAACATCAAGACATTGCTGATTTGACTTGTTATATCCGTCATCTCGAGTTTTGAGCTTGAATCCTTCCATAAAGTTTTGCACAGTACCTTCGACCGCATGCCAAGAAATTTTTACCACCTTTGTGTCAAAATCAATCTTATTTTTCGATGAAAGCTGTCGTTCTTGACAATTTTTGAAGGTTCCAATTCACGGTTACTCAATATTTTTCAATTGGGTTGAGTTTTGAAGTGTATGAGATTTTACTTTTTCTGGAAAAATGCAGTACAATTTCTACATAGTTTTCTGCATACAAACGCAAGCATTCTCCGCCAAAAACAGGGGACAAGAATCAATTCAAATCAATACACAATATCTAAGCTTTTGAATAAGGGGTGCCAGCCATTTTTCCCGACATTTCTTGTAGTGAAAAAGATGATTTGCAGTACATGTATTTCTAAAAGTTCGGGTTTTCAAACCACAAATTCATATTGTTGACCAAACTATGTATTTCTTGCCAAACTTCGATTTTTTCTTGCTCTTAAGTTGATCTGCAACCTTTCCAGGTTGTAATGATGTATAGAACCGAATACTTGAAAGCTAACTTAGGTCTGCGGGGACGGTCGCTTTAATGTACATTGTCAGATTTTCAGCACGTTTGTGCAAAAACTTTTCGAGGACTTCTTGTTCCCTTGACTTTATTTTAAACACAATGTCAAAATATATCCCGAAGTAAATATTTTTCGATTCCTTACACAATAAGCTTTCATTTGCGCCAGAGATTGCCACGATTCGTTGAAAATAGAGAAATTTCTATCCAAAATGCGGTGGCTAGATTTTGCTGTGTGCATACCTTATTATATATGCATCATTGGTACAAATTTGGGCTTGATTGATTAATATTTCGCAAAGTTAGAACCGTTCGGGTAAAACACCTTTTTTTAGACAACGCATTTTTGAGCAGTCATATCTCGGAAACCAGTAAACCGAATTGAATGAAATTTTGAACGTACACTAACAATATGTAAATGCTTCACAAACTATTAAAACATAGATACTTTTTAAACGTTGAAAAAAGTTATCATGGATTGACACTTTTTGGACTTTTCTCGAAAAACTGTAATTTTTTTACATTATGTGAATAAATTTTAGTGTTGATATCCAAAGATTTTCCACTTCTGTTCTCAAATTATCTCTAATCAGATATATTAGAGCCTATTTAGATTGAAGGAAAAACACATTTAATAATTTTTGTGTGGTATTGTTAATTTTACTTATTTTCCTCTATATGGGTAAAAATTTCAACACGATATAACTTAATTCGCCGTTAGAAAATATTACATTTTATAACGTCGTATTGAGTATCAATATATTGTTGATAAACGTTAAAAAATTCATTCAATTTGGTTCACTGGTTTCTGAGTTATGACAGCTCAAAAATGAGTTGTCTAAAAAATAGTGTTTTACGCAAACGGTTCTAACTTCGCGAAAAATTAATCAATCGAGCCCAAATTTATACCAATGATGCACACATAATAGATTGACAAACAGTCAAAATTTGAGATTTTTTGATGCACTCTATGAAAAGTTACAGCATGTTGAATTTTTTTGTGGGAGAAAAAAAGTTGCCCAAACATTTTGGCCATCCCCTGCATCATTTCATTATCCACTTTGATCGATATTCCCTTAAACTATGAGTACAAAAAGACTGATATAGCCATAAAATGATTAAGTTATAAAGTACTACCTAGAAAAAATTCTGTAGGATTCCAGCAGAAACAAAAAAAAAATCTTGGAAAAAATACTGTTAAAGGAATTTTCGAAAGAATATCAAGAAGAGCTGCAGAACCCTGTGCAAATATTTATCGAAGAATTTAGTAACATTTGTTTTGTACATTCCAAGGAATGCAGAGAATTTTTTTGAGAAATCATGAAACACTACCGAGAAAAAAACTCTGAAAGATTCCCTGAAGAAATGTCTGAAAGAATCCTCAGCCATCACTGCTGGAGAAATGCCTGGAGGTATTTCTGAAGAATCCCTTGAACGACTTTCAGTAGAAGCCATTGAAAATTTTCTTTAATAAATGCTAAATGAATACCTTAGTGAATATGCCTATTCATGGTGACACTCGAACGAATATCTGAAAAAAAAATCCAACATTAATTTCTAAAAAAAAAGTCCCATGAAAAATTTCTGAATTTCCAATGGAAAACCTCAGAGTAATTTCTTGAAAAACCTATTCTCTATTAAAATTGTCTCTTAGAATTGCATTATTTGAAGAAATCTTTGAAGAAATTCCAAAAAGAAGTGCTTTAGAAATTTCCAAACTCTGGGATAATTCCCGAAAAAACTTATGGAAAGGAAATTTTGATGATATTTCAGGAGGAATGTTTCAAGAATATTTGAAGAAATACATAAAAAAGAAATCCGTGTCAGACTTTCTGAAAGAAATTCTGGGAGAATTCTTTAAAGAAATCCATGGAATCCAAGAGGGGGGGGGGGCTTGAAAATGGAGTTCTTAAGTTAATTTCACGAATAATCTCTAGAAAACTTGGGATACAATTTTGAAGAAAACTGTGAATTTACTAAATGAAACCAAGAAAAATGTTCTTGAAGAAAATCTTACAGAAATCACCAAAGACATTCTTGACGAAATTTCTTAAAAATTCCTTTGCAGATTTATGTAGAATGCTCTGGAAGAATTTCTTGAGAAATACCTGGAGATTTTTTTATTAAACTTCATGGAGGAACTTGGATGGTTTCTCAAATAAATCTTTCGATAAATTCCTAGAGCAGTCATAAGTTCTAGTCTCTGCCAGAGGACGAGTGTTTTTTTCTCAAAAATAACACTTTATATTGTCCATTCCTCACTCAAGCTTACATTTGTAAAGAATTGTTTCTGAGAATTAAGTTGAACCATTCAACCATTCAATACATCAATTAGTTATTTACCCGCCTGTCATATAAACCGGTTACCATGTGTGAAGTTCTGTAACCACTTGCATGATCTTAATTTTGGCAATGTGGCTTAAAACTGATTAAATCAATGTTGCTGAACACTGATGAAACATGCGAAGTGCGATGAATATTGCTTCGCCATGTACATGTGAACTGCGAGTGAACAGGTTTGCCAAAGCTTGAGCTTTGTTCGTCATCAACGAAGCGTCGTTCGAATCGCCCGAAGACATGATTGCTTCGATGCATCATGCGTGCTCTTCGCGAAGATCAGAAAACCATTCGCACGAGCAGCTTCGTGAACGGCACCTGCTGCACGGCATTCTAGCTAACATGGTGTAGCAGTCAGGAGTTTTGTAAATAAAATTTGTAAATATAGTTAGTTAACAATGGAATTGAAATAGATTGTAAGAATACGCAATCCCCATTAATGAATTTGAAATGTATATAGTCCCTTAGAGTAGGCAAACGAGCACTTAATAAGGTGCAAACGCTTTCTTGGGTCGAGGCCATTTGTTTTCTTGATAATGGCTAGTTTCCACCTGGTAAGTACTGTGTAAAAGGATAGGACAAGTAATGGTCACGTAAAATTTTTGCAATCAAAATTACTTAAGCGTTCGGAGTTGATAAGTAAATCGCAGCCAGAAAGATTTGCCAACAGATGGCACTGTCATGCAATGCTGTCAGTCATGTTGTCATGTTTTCCGTACGGAATAATATGTCGATGTATTATTCCGTGAGTAAAAGTGACATTTCTCTTTCTTTTTGTTTCATCTTTCGCACCAAAGACACCAGAGACGCGGATTCAAAACAACTTCTGTTCAGTGAATATGTTTGTTTCCTGGAAGAAGTAAATTATGTGAGAATCTGCAGCATTGCTCTTGCTCTATCGAAAGAAATCTGAGGTTTCCTATGAGCGGAGGCTACGGTGGTAATTGTGGGACGATCTCGGGGACGATCATGTAATTATAGAGAGAAAATTAGTGCAGTAGAAATCCAAAGATATTACGAACGGATGACCTAGTCAATCCATGAGATATAAAGAAAACTAATACGGAAGGAAATTTCAAAACTCATAAGAGAAAGTTATGATTCTATAGGAGTCCGGGTATTGTCCGAGATTCTACAGGAAGCGGGAAATACTAAAGAAGCTGTGGGTCCAGAGAAATTGATGATATCAAAAGAAAGCTCGGGATTCTGGGAGTTTTAGAAAGATGGTGTTTATGTGTTTCTCATGAAAATAGCTCGTAATTTCAGGAACAAGCTGGCTAGTTCTCAAAATTTCCTTAAAGAGTTCTTTTAAGAGTTCCCCGATAATTCCTCCACAATGTCCCCCAGGGGTTCTCGGGAATTTATCCGGATGTTCTCCTAAAGTGTTTCCTCCAGGAAATTATCAGGAATTCCCGGGGGAATCCTCGAAGGAATTTCTGGAGCAATCACCGCAGGATCTTCTGGAGCAAATCTCCAGAAATTCCTTCTGAGATCCCTCAAATAATGTCTACGGAGATTCCTCAAGGAATTTCTCCGGCGATTCCTCCAGGAATTCCTCCGGAGATTCCTCAAATAATTCCTACGGAGATTCCTCAAGCAATTCCTCCGGAGATTCCTCCGGAAATTTCTTCGGAGATTCCTCCAGGAATTCCGTCGGAGATTCCTCCAGAAATTCCGTCGGAGATTCCTCCAGGAATTCCTTTGGAGATTCCTCCAGGAATTCCTTCAGAGATTCCTCCAGGAATTCCGTCGGAGATTCCTCCAGGAATTTTTTCGGAGATTCCTCCAGGATTTTTTTCGGAGATTCCTCCAAGAATTTCGTCGGAGATTCATTCAGGAATTCCTCTGAGGATTGGGGATATCAGGAGGAATGTCTGGAGAAATCTCCGGAGGAGTAGGAATCTCCGGAGCAGTAGGAATCTCCGGAGGAGTAGGAATCCCCGGAGGAATATCTGGAGGAATTATTGGAGAAATCTCCCTGATGTCACTCCTGGTGTAATCTTAAAAGAAAACCCTGGAGAAATACCAGAAGAAACTATGAGATGAACCCAGAAGGTTACTCCTAAAGTAGACCTAGAAGAAGCTTCTGGAAGAATCTCGGAAGAAGTTGCTGGAGGAAGGATTTCCTGGATAAATATAATAAACAATTCCAGGAGCAATCCCAAAAGGAATTCCTTGAAGATTCATATAAGAAACGCCCAGAGAAAACCAAAGAAAACTTAGAGGAATCCCAAATAGTTCTATTTTAGAAAAAAATAACTCCTGGAGAAATCTTGGAGAATGCATTCCTGAAGAAACCCTAGAAGGAACTCTTGGGATGATCCCGGAAGGAATTCCTGCTGGAATCTCCGAACAAATATCTGAGTGAACCCCAGAAAAAATAGTAGAAAAATCCCGGTTGAAATTATTGGAGGATGGTTCGAATAAACTTCTGGTAGAATCTTAGAAAAAGCTCTGGAGAAAACCCTGAAGGAACTCCTAGGAGATCCCATGCAATTAAGTCCTGGAAAAAGCATTAAAAGAAACTCATGAAGGGTTTTTTTGTAGAACTTCTAATAAAAACCTCAGAGACATTTTATGAGAATCCCCGCCGAACTCCTGGTGGGTTTTCTGGTGGCACACCTGGAAGAATTTCTAGAAAATTGTCTGTGAAATCCCAAAGAAAACCCTTCGTACGGAATGCCAGAAGATTTATCACAAAGAATCCTTTGAGGATCTTCATTAAATTTCCATTAAATTCCTCGTGAATCTTTGTCCCAATATTTCTTCAAGAACTCCATAAAGTAACCGTCAGAGTCCCAGCATAATTCCTCCCACCGTAAATCGAACCCCAATATTGCAGAGTTTATAATTAGTATCTAACCACAGCTCTCGCTCTAATATCATCAAAAGTTCCTCTAGAATCCCAGCGCAATGTCTCTCATCGGTATTTTCCTTGGAACACTCCACAACTCCGCTGGAATCTTACTATTTGGATTTTCTCCAGAAGCCCACCCAAAAGTTATAAATTGTATCATTTTCCCCAAACGCGCGCAAAAAAGTACATTTCAATTTCATTAGCATTTCCTGAGGAAACGAACGAAATTTCTCCAGTCTAAATCGTAAACAACCAGGTGTTCTTCCTTCACATCCTTCTCACAGCATCGTTTCGTTAAAATGCTGTCAGCTAAACAAATGTCAAAATTACTTACGGAAAAAGGAGGAATTTTACTTGAGTGCTTTACTTGGCAACAGGAAACTTAGCTTAAGGTGGGAAAGAGAAGGCAGCACGGCTATCGTTCAAGTTATCCAACGTAGCTGTGTAGTCACGAAACTACACGAAGGGTTTCGGGAAATGACGTACTTCCGGGTGCGTCCGAGATACACTTCCCCTTATCTGAGGCTTGAAAGACTCGATCATTTCGTCCGTGATCGTCTCCTGACTTAGAAGTCCCCGCGTTTGTTAGCCAGTGTTTCGTGAGCCAATTGTAGGTGCCATTTAGTGTGGTGTTAAATGTAGTTGAATAATTAAATTTGTTTCGTTCCAAAAAAGTAGGCTAAAGTGTGCGTAAGAAATTGTGTGCGATTAGGAAGAATTTCAAGAAGCTCTAAACGAAGGTGAGAATTGTGCTCTGATGTGCTCGTAGAGCAAGTGCTCATGTTCTATGTTCTGCCAGATTGGCTTTTGTTTCAATCCCACAGTTCCTCGCACCCAAGCGCGACGACTCTGCTCCCCAACGGACGAAGAATTCCCGGCAATCGCCGAACCGCCGGAAGCGGACGGATCCGTCTCCATATCTGTCCGAGAGGCCCGGGGACCTTCGAGTGGAAGAAATCCACAAGCTGGTTCGTCTATTGCCCAGCACAGCCGCATCAACCGCCAAAACCGCCATCGCATTTGTATCAGCAACCGCCATTACCGAGTGCGTACCTCGGCCCTGCGATTGCCACCGACCGTCGATTGACTAACCAAGCCCGTGGGATCATCGACCTTAGCAGCAGGTCATCGACTGCTGTTCAGTAAGCCCAGCGACATCTCGGTGAGTCAAAACCTTTTCTTTTTTGAACGGAGTGCGGCGTCCGTTGAGGGCGCCGCGGAGGATTTTTTTGCCAGTCTTAGACTGAAGACCGAAAGGTAGCTGCAAAGCCAACAAACCCGCTTTTGAAGAACCGGAACCCGTTGAACGACTTCTGCGGATCAACGTCTTGGCTCCGTGAGAAATGCGTGCGTGAAACGCCATCGTTCCCCACCGCCAATCAGTTTCGGGGAATAGGAGCGCAGCCCATTACACTGCTGTTCTGCCTAGGAAAATGACGTCATTTGAAGAACATTGAGAGCACTGAGCACAGATAGTTAGATAGGGAGGAGTTAGAATTCGCACACACGCTAGGAAGTAGTAGAGAGGAACGAACACACACTATGAAACACCAAATTTGAATGTTGTACCCTACTGTACCCAATAAATGTTGATTATATGTCGTTAGAATGATAAGTCAATAATAAGCGTTTCATTAGAAGTCCAAATAAATGTAGAGTTCAGAGTTTCCTTCCTAGCCAGTTGATTATTTAATTGCGTTTATCATCACATAGCATGTTAGTAGTTTCGTTGTCCCGTCCTCCACGTCAGTGAGTTTGATTGGGTTGTTGAGTGTCTTCCAGGTCAGTGAGAAATCTAGTGATGAACGGAGAGAGTCTGCCGATGATGAGAACTTCTCACTAGTGAGATCTTGAGGGTACGGGTGGTCTCTCACCGTTCTCTGAGTGTCGTCGTGACTGTGTAGTTATGTTGCGATAATAGGGTGTTCCCGTTTGGACGTTTTAGTGCGTAGCCAGCTGGATCGATCCGTAAATCCTTTCAGGAATTTTCAAATGGACTCGCCCTTAGGGGGTCTCATCCGGGCAATATAATATCGGGCGCGTGGTCTCCCTTGTGGAGTGGCGCTTAAGCCACGCGTTTTATGCTGGATCGCCCAGCAGCGGCTACCCTGGTACCCAGGGCTGGCATTTCCTCACTCACTGCGCGCAATGCGCAGTTTCTAAACGCAAAGCGCAAAGAGCAGGTGGCTACGCAATGAGAAATGAAAAGAACGCAGTGAGCAAACTCACACGCAGAGAGCAGTTTGCCATCACACACTGCGTTATTTGTTCTGCTCACTGTTAAAGAGTGTGAAAGTAAATTGACAATGAGTGAGGCAAAACGAAATGAAATCAGAGACAAACAGACGTAACACTGTCGGAATTTGCTTCCTATATTTGTCAAGATCCTGATTACTTTGAGAATTGATGTTTTCGGTAAAGTTGTTAGGCTGATCAAGGGGCTAAAGGTTATGGATCGTTTGATTCAGTATTCCACCACTAGGTGGTGCTAGAGGTCAAACAAATTTTATATTTCATATATCTCAGGACTCTGATCACTTAGAAGGTTGGTGTCTTCGGCAATGTTGTTTGGTAAGTCAAGGGCTCAAAGTAAATGGACCACTTGTTTCGAAACTCCGCCACTAGGCGGCGCTAGTTACACATTTGCAAGATCATAAAAATGATTGATTTTTTTTCATTAAGTATTCAACATGCTGTAATTTTGTTTTCTTTGAACATATTCAAGTCAAGTCAAATGTTTTACAAAGACCAATATGTTAGCCGTAAATGTGCAAAATTTCATTTCATTCGGTTCAATAAATTCTGAGATATAGCAGTTTAATGAAAAATACTCAAATAAGAATCATTTAACTAGAATCGTTCTAACTTCATGTAAAATCATCCAATCAACTCCAAATTTGTACCATTTAGAGCTAATTAGTTGTGCAATAAGCGATAAAAATTTGAGAATTTTTGGTGCACTCTATAGAAAGTTACAGCTTGCTGAATATTTTTGCGATAATTATTGAAAGTTGCGTGCTTCTTCTAATTGATAACTAGCGCCATCTACTGGCAGAATATTGAAACAATTTACCAATCAACTGAAAGGCCTTAACCAACCAAACAACATTGCCGAAGACACCATCTTTCTAAGTGATCAGAATCCTGAAATATATATAATATTAATTTTGTTTGCTCTGTAGCGCCACCTAGTGGAGGTATTTTTAATCAAACGAATCATAATTGGTAAGTTCTTAACCAGCCAAATATTTTTTCCGAAGACATCAACTCTCGAAGTTATCACGATCATGAGATATTTGGTATAAAAAACTCTCAGTATTACGTCTGTTTGTCTCTGACATAACAGAAATCACAGACAACAAGATGTGACACTTGTGAAAATTTCACACCGTATATCTCAGCACCATGATTACTTTGATAGTTAGTGTGTTTGACAAAGTTGTTAGAATAGTTAAGGTCTTGCTAGCGATAGGCCGTTTGGTTATAAATACTTCCACTAGGTGGCGATAGCGATCAAGCAAATTTTATATTCCATATATCTCAGGACTCTGATCACTTAGAAAGATGGTGTCTTCGGCAATGTTGTTTGGTTGGTTAAGGCCTTTCCGTTGATCGGTAAATTGTTTCAATATTCTACCACTAGGTGGCGCTAGTTAAAAATGAGTAGAAGCATGCAACTTTAATTTTTTGTCGCAAAAATATTCAGCAAGCTGTAACTTTTTATTAAGTGCACAAAAAATTCTCAAATTTTTATCGCTTATTGCACAACTAATTAGCTCTAAATGGTACAAATTTGGGCTTGATTGGATAATTTTACATGAAGTTAGAGCGATTCTAGTAAAATGACTCATATTTGAGTGTTTTTCATTAAACTGCTATATCTCAGAATTTAGTGAACCGAATGAAATGAAATTTCGCACATTTACGGCTAACATATTGGTCTTTGTAAAACATTTGACTTGACTTGAATATGTTTAAAGAAAACAAAATTACAGCATGTTGAATACTTAATGAAAAAAATCAATCATTTGCATGATCTTGCAAATGTGTAACTAGCGCCGCCTAGTGGCAAAATTTCGAAACAAATTGTCCATGAACTGTAAGTCCTTGTCCTACCAAACAACAATGCCGAAGACACCATCTTTCTAAGTGATCAGAGTCCTGAGATATATGAAATATAAAATTTATTCGATCACTAGCGCCACCTAATGGAAGAATTCCGAATCAAACTACCCATTACCGGTAGGTCCTTGACCAGCCTAATAATTATGCCGAAAACACCGACTCTGTAAGTCATCAGGATCCTGAGATATATAGAAAGACATTTTCGTCTGTGTAACGTTCGTTTATCTGTGCTTTCTGTCATACCAACTGCGCAATGAGCAGCGCAATGAGTATGCGTGCATCATGTGTCCTTTACTCTTTGCGTGAAACAGATACATTACGCAATGTGCCAAAACGCAGTGCGCCTCAAAGAGCAAAAGATCCGTGAGAATGAGCATCCGTACGCAGCACATTCGTTTGTATTGAATGCGCGCAGCCAGTGGCTCACTGCGTTTTTACACTTTGATGAGAATTCCAGCCCTGCTGGTACCTGCTAAATAAAAATGGTCATATTTTTGCCATTTTATCGCCGATCTTGGGCTAATTCGATTCAAAAAATCACCTTCTACTGAGAGGGAAAGCCGGATCGGTCACCGAGGATTGCGGAAAATCCGGATTTCGGCGTAGAACTTTAATGGCTGATGCCACAATAAACCAGATCTTTCCTAACCACATTAGCCGCAACGCAACTATCAAAATGCACTCGCAACGAGTAGGACGATTGAAGGAGTGAGCACCATGAACGAATGGAAGTCGCATGTGGTCTGCACAAATGATCACTTCCTCGTTCACTGCTCCCATTGACTTGCTAGAGTGTTCTTCGCGAAGCATAAATGAAAAAATTAATTAAAACCCTAATTAATCCACCTAACGGTGGTGGTGCCTTTCTCGTGCTTTAAAATATCCTTTCAACAAAACTCGAGCGACATGTTGATGACATTGATATAAATACAAAATGAAAACTGCTTGCTAAATCTAATCAATATGGATACATTTTATATTAGCATAACATCCAATATTCAGAAAATATAAGACAACGATCCAAAACTCAAACCAAACAAGTGTCATGAAGCCGCAAAATTTTCAAACGTCATTTTAGATTTTCCGGTCATCATTTTATGACTCCGGATATCTACCCCCACTAAACTAACCGCCATCTTGAACATTGAGACACCATCTTGGATGTTCTGGTATTCATTTTTGGATTCTGCACCTAAAATTACATAAAATAGTCGCCGTATTGAATTTTGGCATGTCGTTTATGATTTTCTTATTAACAGTTTTGGACGAAGACCGGCATTCTTCCCCATTCAAACTATAGTCATATTGCAGACCTTGTGAAACAGCGCACAGCTTGGGTTTTCTGATAACAAATTTTGAATTCTGGACATATTTTCATACAAAATATGCCCATAATGCAAGAATTAAAAATCCAATAAAATAGGCACTAACTTGAATACTGGGCCATTATCTTGGACTTTGGACCGCTATTTTGGATACTCTGGTGGACTCCAAACAAATTTCCCATACCAAATACACTTATTTTACATAGTTTTAGAGCTCAAAATTCCTTAAAACAGCCACCATCTTCTGTTTACGCGATCAAATTCTTATTTTTCCATTCAACGTTGACCAATCCTGCTATAACTTTACACATTAGGAATCTGAAATGGTACGATTTGATGAGATCGCTTTAGTTTTGTCTATATTTTGTTCTCATATATGAGAACTTAGACCTATTCGTCACTGTTGTTCATACCTAATGTTTATCAGGCCATTAAACAAAGCCACGATTTAATTTTTCACATGAACGTTGGTTCTGCTACACAACAGCTAGTCTCTAATGTGATCTAAGGCTATTTTCTTGCTAACCGTTCATTAGATTATCAAAAAATCTGCGATCTGATGTGTCGTATGTATGGGTTTGGTTCATTTTTATACTTGGTAATTTCCGGTGGGATAGCCGGATCTGATTCCATGAGTCATGGACCATGACACTACCGGTTGTTCCAATAATGGTCTGAAAATATTTTATTGCTATTTATTCACCTTTACCTAATCACCGCGATTTGATATATCGCATGAATGGGTTTGCTTCACTTTTACTTCTAACCACTTTCGAAGCCACAGCTGAACCCGTAACACTACCGGGAATCTAATGTGGTCTGACCCTATTTTTCCATCAGGTTGTCGATAAGTCGTGATCAGTCTTCGTTCTACTGCTCGTGTTGTGTGTAGGTAAGAGGTAACGATAGCGCACGAATGTAACAAAGTCGACTGACACCCGACTGTGGCAACGAAATGAAGGTAGTAAAAAGTGTCGAATGTTTACAAGACTGGTCGTGATTTGATGTACCGCATCCATGGGTTTGGTTAAATTTTACATTTTACTACCCGGATCTGATTCCTGGTAACTACCGGCTGAACCAAATATGGTCTAACATTATTGTCTTGTTAACTGCTCATCGGTTAACCAGAAACGCTGCAAATTGAAGGTGTCACATGCAGGGTTTGACAATTTCAACGGGACTCTCTGAACCAATTCCGGACCACTAACAGTGACGTAAGGCTATTTTCTAGCTAACTGTTCATCAGGTTATCACAAAAGCCACGATTTGATGTGTCACATGCCTGGATTTGGTTCACTTTTACATTTGGCCACTCAAAACCGATTCCGAAACACTTGCTGACCGTTCATTAGGTAATCTAAAAAGCCGCTATTTGATGTGATGCATGTACGGGTTTGTTTCTCTTTCAGATTTAACCACTTCGGCGGGAACCCCGGAACGGGTTCCGGAACACTACTGGTTCAGATATGATCAGAGATGATTTTCCTGATCATTATCCATCAGGTCATCGAAAATGCCATGGTTTGATGTGCCGCATGCATGGGTTTGGTTCAATTGTATATTTGGCCACTTCCAGCGGGACGCCTAGAACCGGTTTCGGAACACTACCGGTTTAGATATGATCTGAGACTATTTTTCTGCTTACCGCTCATCAGGTTATCGAAAATGCCGTAGTTTGATGTGTCGCATGCATGGGTTTGGTTCACTTGTATATTTGGCCACTTCCAGCGGGACGACTAGAACCGGTTCCGGAACACTACCGGTTCAGATATGGTCTGAGATGATTTTCCTGCTCATTGTCCATCAGGTCATTTAAAATGCCGTGGTTTGATGTGTCGCTTGCATGGGTTTGGTACAATTGTATATTTGGCCACTTACAGCGGGACGCCCAGAACCGGTTCGGGAACACTACCGGTTCAGATATGGTCTGAGACTATTTTCCTGCTTACCGCTCATCAGGTTATCGAAAATTCCGTGGTTTGATGTGTGTCATGCATGGGTTTGGTTCACTTTGATATTTGCCACTTCCGGCGGGACACCCGGAACCGGTTCCGGAACACTACCGGTTCAGATATGGTCTTAGACTATTTTTCTGCTTACCGCTCATCAGGTTATCGAAAATGCCGTGGTTTGATGTGTCGCATGCATAGGTTTGATGCATTTTCATATCTGGTCCCTTCCTGGGGTACCGTTCCGGAACACCTAAATGGCCATATCTCCGGAACGGCTGAACCGATCCGAACCATTTTCAATAGGAAACAATAGGACCAGATTCCGCGTCGAATGAACCGTCGGTCATTGAAATCGGATGAGGTTTACTGCCAAAAAGTGATGTGAGTTTTTTTGTATACACACATACACACACACATACACACACACACATACACACACACAGACATCACCTCAATTCGTCGAGCTGAGTCGATTGGTATATAAGACTTGACCCCTCCGGAGGCTCTATCAAATTTTCGTTTTTGGAGTGAACATATAGCCTTTCGGTACACCTTGGTGTACGAGAAAGGCAAAAACGAATGCTTGTGAATAATGGATCGCGAAGATGCAAAAATGAATGCTCGCGAGGAAGATCCAACGCAACATTGGATTAAATGTATTATTATTCTACATTTCGCGGAAAAGCACCAAGTATGCGATCCATCG
>NC_085138.1:52527441-52539234 GCF_035046485.1 Aedes albopictus | reverse complement strand
CGAGTCATCAACCGACGATACAGCAGCTCCGGCCATCACCACGCTGTGGGCTGTGTGCGTTTTCTGCATTTTTCTCGTGGGGGTCTCAAATTTTTCTTTAATCATTTTCTTAAAATAACTGATTATGTAGAGTTTTAGCCTATTTGTCAATGACCGCAAAGTGATAAAATTTAGATAAAAAATTTAAAAAAATTTAAAACTCCTCACAAAAAAAAAATAAATAAAAAAAGATGCTTTCTCATATAAATACCCATACAAACTTCAAACGAACTTAGTACCGCCGAAATGTTAACAGATTTATCTGAAAATTCGACCAAAGCATTGTGGCGCCATATTGGATGAAATGATAAGGAGGCCCATCGAACTTTTGAACACCTAGAAACTGAATGGAACCCCCTCGAATCCCCTGAAACCTCCTGAGATCCCGTGAAACATTTCCATGTATTTCTAAAATGCTCCTTCTGCATTGTCACACCCAGTGCTTGAAAAGTGAATCGTTTTTTTCCCGAACGAGGCAAAATGTGTTCCTCTTTGACCGGCGCGTTTCAACCCAAAGTGGTAAGTTCATGTCTTTTTTGGTCAACATGCTTCTGAAGCAAGTGGGACCAAGAACAGTAAGTATTATATGTGAGGATAAAGAATGAATGTACAGTTGCATGCGCCTCTCTTCTTCGGTGTTTACGTCAGTATACGTGATTTTGATCTGGTTATTTCAGTCGTAATACCATAAACTCAAATTAAATCGATTACACTATTTTAAATATTGTTGAACTCGGTAAGCTGATGATTTAGTACTGAATCATGCCCTGAATTTGAAAACGTGAAGTAAAAAAAAAATAAGGTAGAGTGGATTTTTTTTTCGACTTTCCATACAAGTTATATTTGCTCCCTTCATACATCAATGCTCCGATTAGGCTGAAATTTTTACTTTAACTCGATAGCATACCAGCCAGTTTACTTCACGAGTCAACCGACCGATGAGGAACAGCGGTCACAGGTGGCTCGATGTTTCTTTACTCCCTTTCTGTGTTCGCTTGTAATGGTGTCTGACGCTTATAGGTTATTTTTTAAGACGCCCTAAAACGCCCCTCAGACCCCAGAAACGTTTTTAAAATCATCTGAGACCCTTGAAGCACCCATGAAACTCCTTGAAACTCTCTGAACCCCACTAAACCCTGGAACGCCTGAAAATCCTCTGAACGTCCATGAGATCCTCTGAAACTTCTGAAGATCCCATGAAACATTCCGAAATCCTCTCATATTTTCTCTAGAATATGGTTCAAACGACCTTAAACCCCCCCCCCCCCCTTCCTTTACTTCCTTGAAAACACCAAAAACCCCCAAAACGTTTTTGAAACTTCAATTCCTGAATTCTTAAGCCTTATGAAAGATCTTGGAAAGTTTCATCCCCTAATACATCACCAAAAAACAACGTTCTATCATCTATGAGACCCTTAAGTGTTCCCCCTTATGATTCTCTAGACTAGATCTCCGTTCCTCCATTTGCCGCTCCTTTCCTTTGACTTTCCTGATATCTATTTAGAGACTCCCCAAACACCGTTGTCACCCCGATCAGCAAGGCATAACAAAACCATAACATAATTATATCAACAGTTGATATGTATATCAAGGTTTGTTATATTTAGATATATTTGTTAGAATCGGTACGAAAACTAGTTTGTATTATTTCAAGGTTCTAACAAAGTCAGTTACAATAAATGAATATGTGATTCGATCATCATTACATCAACATTATTACAAACTCAGTAATAATTTTTATAATGCAATGTGTAACTAATCAATATTTTTTGGTGGTGTTTAGTGCGTAAATTAACCGCTGTATGGTGCCATTGTGTTTAGAAAATACGCAATTGTTGATATCCTTTATTATATAAACTACTAAAAAAGCACTTCTTCTTTTTCTTCTTTATGGCTCTACCTCCTCACTAGGACTTGGCCTGCCTCGCTTCAACTTAGTATTCTTTGGGCACTGCCATAGTTATTAATTGAAGGGCTTTTTTGCCTACCATTGCATGAATTTGTATATTGTGAGGCAAGCACAATGATACGCTATGCCCAGAGAGTCGAGAAAATTTCCTGACTGGAACGGAAATCACACCCGCCGCCCGTCTCCAGATTGGCGATCCATAGCCCCTTGTCTTGTAAAATTTGAACAGAAAGCTTATGACTTTGGAAGGTGGAAAATGAGGTAAGCAACTTCACCATTACGTGATGATATTGGGTAACTTTAAATGTTTAATATCATGATCCAGATCACCTGCATAGTTCATATGGTCAGCAAAGTTGTTCATGATTCTTAAAATTCTCAAATGGTGTAAAATTTTATGCACAATTTTACTACAACGAGCTATTTGATATGTTAAATCTCATTATTCTGTTGTCCTAGGAAGTTCGGATCATCACTCATCAGCGAAGATGTCGAGAAGTCCTTGGCTCTTAAGTGGAAAATGTTATGTGTGATTGAACCACGGCGTTTACATTTGTTTACAGGATTTTATACATGTCTTACATGTTGTCTGTTTATTATGGATGGCCACGGAGTACTTTCAGGGAATATTTCTAGAGATATTAAAAGTATTTCTCTTGTAGGTATTCTAGGGAACTCACTACAAGTTCTTAAAGAGATCTCTCCGAGAGTTTTGTCAAAGATTCCTACGTGAATTCTTACTGACGACCCTCCAGTCAAATATTCAAATATTTCTCCAAAAGTTCGTAAAAAAGATATTTCCCCTAGAGTTCCTCTAGAAATTGTGTTTGGAGAATTCTTCAGCAACTTCTCCAAGGATTTCTTGAGAAAGGCTTCAGATGATTCCTACAAAAAATTACTCTAAAGATTCCTACGCTAATTCCTCCAAGGAATTCCTCTAGAGATTTTTTCAAATAATTTCCAAAGGATACCTCCAGGAATTTCTGCAAAAAAATCCATAAGAAATTCTTTCACGTATTCTTCCAGGTAATCCTCTAAGGAATTCTTCAACGATTCCTCCATGATTTTTTCCATGACCTCCTCTTTAAATTCTTCAAAGAACTTTGTCACAAGGTTTTGTTGAAAGATTATTTCATATACATGTTGGGATTCCAAGTAAACCACTCCTATAAACCATCATAGAAAACGAAAACACATTCCAATTCACCAATTATATTTCACCGACAAGATCACGTCAATTGTATAGTATACAGATCATTCGTGATAGGGATTTCCCGCTAGGTTTAACTTAAGTTTAAAATCCTACATACATTTCCTCTCTTGAGAATTTCTTCAGAGAATCCAAAAAGGATATTCATTAAAACATTCTTAGCAAATTACTTCAGCCTATGCATCACAAATTCCTTAAAGAATTCTCCATCAGGGAAAATCCATCAGAAATTCTGAAGAATCTCAGTAATTATTTAAGTTCTAATGTCAAACTTTTCGATCCAATTCCAATTTCTTCGAAATTTCTTAGTATGTGGTCACTCAGTCTCTGTTGTGAATATCACTACAATTAACTACAGCTTTTTTCCGCATAGATAATCTGTGAATGCATATCTGCCGATCGAATTAGTTATGTACTACCAAATGAAGTGTAGTTGTTAGAGTAAATAAAATGTTTAGTTCATCCGCAAAAGTGTTTTGATATCCTTTTGGATTTCCTGAACGCTCTGTGTTCGAAAACAAATTACTTCAAGTATTTATCGAAAGGTTTCTACACAAATTTCATCGACAATTACACCAATTACTCGTTATGGAAATGCTTTTTGGTATGCTTTTAAAAATTCATTCATAAATTCCTCCAATGGAATATTCCTGCAAGCATTTGCGGTGAATACTCCTACCGAAACATTCACCACTTAAGCGCCATCATAGGGGTAGGCGGGGCAATATGGACACCCTAAGGTTTTTGCCCATTTTACCTGGCAAGATGTCAAAAAAGTTTAGATTTTTGACACATGTATCCTTTTATAGACTATTTAGCATCTATTGCATAAGAATGAGGAAAAATGATTTTTCCACTTCAAAATATGTTATGAAAAATGTTAGTTTTTCATGACCGTCTTCAAGCATACGGGGCAGAATGGACACCCCCATGGGGCAATATGGACACCATGAGACTTTTACGAATTTCGTACATTATTTACACCTATAAAGCAATTTCATTACAAAACAACTATTATGGATGAATAATACGTCGAAGTAGTTCATTTTTGTTCAGTTAATTTAAATTCAGGCTGTTTTGGATAAAACTTCGTTTTTGTCGGCATGTACAGCTGTGCCTAGAACAACTATTTTCCACATCTGTCGTTTTTTGACCAATTTTTTTCACCCTATGTCTACTATAGTGAACATTTAACCGAAAATATACTGAAATCGAAAAATTTGGTTGGTTTGTGATTTAGGTTATATTTTTCCCTTGCCGCTTCTTTCAAAAAGGTGAGTGTCCATTTTGCCCCGATAGCAGAAGATATTTCCAAACTTGATTTTTGATATAATAAAGAAGAAAATATAAACATGTTAAGCATGTACATACAACAAAACTACTTGCATGTGTTCTAGAAATATCAGGTTTTAATCGACCTGCAATAAATTAATCACTAAATCTTATTTTAGATGGTGTGAAAATTATAATTTCCATGCACAAAAAACGGAGGACGCAACTTTTTCGTGTAAAATCAAGTATAATTTTAATTTCGAATGTTTCTTTCCTGAAACTACGTTTTAGATAAATGGACTATATTCTCCATTCATTAAAAGTTCAAAAAAGTTCGCATATTTCAAAATATTGAGGGTGTCCATTGTGCCCCGGGTGTCCATAATGCCCCGCCTACCCCTACTACTGAACAACTTTGCAGAAGGAATATCATTAAATGATAATCAAATAAACATGCCAAAAAAACGCTTCAAGGCTCAAATAACCATCATTCAGTCATCAGCAATCATCAATTTTTCAAAAGCAGTTTTCTTCCTCTAAGTCACAGTGTTCACTGTTATCCAGATGGTGACCAGAGTGCGATGATAAATTTTTATTAACATTGGTTGAGATTTAAGCGAGAAAACTGCTTTTGAGTTCTTGCTAAACGATGATGGTTTGTTGCCTCTTAAACATTTAAATAAACGCTGGCGCAACTAGTGCTTAGTTCCACACTTTTCACTATTTGAAAGTCATTAGCTATCTGTTCAACTTAGTCAATAACACGAAGATATAATTGCTATCAACTATATTAAGAACAGTTTCGTGTGACGTCCATTCGCGTAGGTACAGCGATGTGGGCTCTAGCTCCGAAGCAGTATGTTGGATCAGCGAGTCTATTTATAGAGGAGCTACCAATATGAAAAACCATTTCAGCATATATTGCCCCTCACTTCAAGTGCTGCGATGGTCTCACTGGTAAAAACGATGAGCTCCTGTTCTAGGTTCTAGCCGTCCTAGGTTCGAATCCCTGGGATTTATGTACACTATGTGGAAAAGTTTTTTGATGCCAGTAACTTTTTACTAAAAATAAAATGTCACTCTAAAAATTGATTACCCAAAAATGAGTTAATTTTCATACTATTTAATTTTTACCCAATATATTTATAACTGCTTTATAACAACATGTGATATAATTTTATTTTCCTTTCTTAATTTTTTATATCTCATTTTGTTATAAGCTATAATTGAATCCTGTTAAAGACCTGTTATAATTATGTTATGGCTAGAGCAATTTTAGTTATAATTTTTGTTATTTTAACACCTAACCGACGAGTTTTATAACTCATTCTGTTATGAAAAATCTTTGAAATAAATAACTTAATCGGTTATAATTTTGTTATGCCTTTCTGATCGGGACAGTTACCATCATTATTGCATTATTTTATGCACAATATTGGTACTGAATAGCTCGCCGGTCTTAAAGGTTAATCTAAAAGACACACATATAACTAGCTGAAAAAGAGGTTTGTTGTGTACCTAAAAAATCTATTTTATATTTAAATCAGTGGAATTGTCAAGATTATTCCGAATTACTGACTGAATAACCGGTTCTTCAGTTATAGAACACCCTCCTTTCATTTCGTAGCCATATCTAATACATTTTTTGTTAAAAACTCAGAGACTTCCAAAAATCCTTCGGAAATTTTACCAAGGGTTCTCCCTGAAATTTACCCTTGCTTCAAGGATTCTTTCAAAAAAAATCAAAGGTTTCATCCGGATATTTTTGTTTTAGAGATTGCTTTTGTAACTACTGCAAGGTATCTAGAGAAATTCTTCAAGTGATTTCTATAGCAATATCTTGAGAAATTTTCTAGAAAATTATACTTTGGTTGCTCGATGAATTCCTTAGAGCAAATCACGTGAGATTCCTTCAGCATTTTTTTCTTCAGAAATTCATCAAGATTTTTTTTGAAGATTTTCTTGAGACAACCTTCCATCGATTTCTTAGAGAATCTTTACAATTCCTTTAGATAATCCTTTATAAGGTTCTTTAGAAATTACTCAAGACAGGCTTTCAGGAATTGTTCCAGGAATTTATTCAGAAATAAATCTAAGATCCCCCGAAAAATTAAAAAGTCTTCCATGGATTTATTAAGAATTTCCTCGAAGGATCCTTTATTAAAAAAACTACCAGGAACTTGTTTATAAATTTTCCCTCCTAATAGATCTCAAAAAATCCTCCAAGAATTATTTCAAAAACTCCTCCAAAGGTTCTTCCAGAAATTTCCCAAATTTCCATTGGAAAACCTTCCACCTAAGAAACTCCCAAACGCATTCCTCTTAAATAGTACCTAGGGTTTCTTCAGATATCCATTTAGGGATTCTTTTAGAAAATCTTCCCTTAGAAGTTCATATAGCGAACCCTTAAAAAAACGCAGGGATTGAAAAAAAAAATCCTGACTTATTTGAAAATTCCTTTTAGAATGCCTTCATAAATTCTTCCAGGGATTCTTTGAGAAAAGCCTGCACAAATTCCTGGATTAATTCTTCCAAGGATTCTTTCACAAACTTCCAATTTATCTGGAAAATTGTCTGAGCATTCCTTTAAATTTCTAGCGATTTCTACAGAAATTATTCCAAGAACTCCATTAAAAAATCTTCCATGGATTTGTTAAGAATTTCCTCCAGAGAAACACTTCCACGAAATCATTGATTTTCATTCCCAGGAATTTCTTAAAAAATATCTTGAGGATCCTCCAGATAGTCTTAAAGAATTATTATGGAAAATCTTACATGGATTGCTTTAGAAATTCTTCCAAGAGTTACTCAAGAAATTCCTTCAAAGATTCATCCACAAGTTTCCCAATGATTCCATCAGAAAGGCTGAGAAATTCCCAAATGGATTCCTATTAAAAATTCACTGGGATTTCTTTTTGAAAATCTCTCGATTCGGGGTAATGGGTTTCAGTCTGTGGCAATTCAAAACGGATTCTTATGTTTTCATACGACGTTTCGGACATATTTATTGTGCCTTCTTCTTAGGAATTATCAAAGTCCCGTTTTGTGGTTAAGGGCCTGCAGCATAGGCACCTTTTTCAACTTTATGTTCCGACATTTCACCCACTTCGTTCAAGCCGTGGGCTGATTTTCGGTGATTCACTTGTGAAAGTGGCGCGAAACAGACTGCACCTCATTTCTGCGAGCCGGATCGATTTCCAAAAAATCAGCCCATCACCGAAAATCCGCCCACGGCTTGAACGAAGTGGGCGAAATGTCGGAACATAAAGTTGACAAAGGTGCCTATGCTGCAGGCCCTTAACCACAAAACGGGACTTTGTTAATTCCTAAGAAGAAGGCACAATAAATGTGTCCGAAACGTCGGATGAAAACATAAGAATCCGTTATGAATTGCCACAGACTGCAAGCCAATACCCCGAATCAACATATCACAATCGTATCTGTAAGAAAATCTCTCTTTAAAAGTTGATATCATCTTCCTGAGTTTCATTTGAAAATTCCTTTTGGAATGATATTTCATTTTTGTCCAAGAATTTCTTAAAATTCTTCAAGAGTTCTTTCAATAACCTTATTATTTTTCAAAGAAAGTCTTGCTTGTTTCGGAAATTTGTCCATAAATTTCTATAGATTTTTTTTTATCAAAATTCATTTTTAAAGTTCCCCTACAGATTCCCATAGAAATTTCTCGAATGATTCTTCTAGACTATCTTCAACTAATTTCCTCAGTAGAGAACGTCCTTCAGAAATCCCCCGAGGAATACCTTTGTAATAAATATCCAGGGATTATTGAGGAAATCACTGAAGCATTTCTACAAACCCAATGCACTAGGGGATTCTGAAGAAAGTCATATACAAAGAGATTGCTTCCAAATTTCTGAACTTCACTAGAAAATATTCCATGCATTGCCAACCAAATAACTGCATTTTGAAAGTTTGTCAGGGATTCCATTCTAGAAACCTTTCACGAATTCTTCAAACATTCCCTTTTTATAAAGAAAATGTTGCAGGGGTTTCTCCAAAAATTTAAACAAAAACGCCTGTGGAAAACCCAGAATTTACTTACTCAGAAATGGTTACGTGGATTTTTTCAGAAGTCTCTTGCAAAATCACTTTCTTTCAAAATTTCTATGAAATATCCCTAAAAACACAAAACCCACAAGGGATTAAGTTTAGGGATCATTAGGGTATTCCGTTAGAGTTTGTTTTTTTGTGTCTTTTTTTTTTCTTCCAGAATTTGCTTCAGAAATCTTGTTATTCGTACAACAGTTTCTCCAAAGATTCCTTTACAAAACCTGCCATGCATTATTTTCAAAATTTTTCATGAGTTTTTTTTTAGAAATTACTTTGAAGAATCTTTCAGAAAATTTTTCACGAATGCCTTAAATCTTTCAAATATTACTCCAGAATTTCCTTCATATAATTTTTCATTACTTCTACAAAAGTTTCCTCAATGCATACCTTGAGTTGTTCTTGGGAAGTTTCTCCGAAGATTTCTTTGAAAGTGTTCCATGAATTCCTGAAGAACTTCTTTAAGGAATTTTCTTAGACATTTTTCCAGGAGGATTCTTGCAGGATTTTTTTTTCAATTAATTGGTATTTTTTCACTAATTCTTTTGTAATTTTCTTTAGTAGTTTCTTCAGGAATTCTTTCAGATATCAATCAGAAATTTTTCCTGGAATTTGATTAAAGTTTCCGAGGGAATGTCTTTAGGAATTTATTCATTGATGTCTTTAAAGATTCTCGCATGATTTCTTTCAGTTGTTCTAGCAAGAATTGATGCAAGGATTCCTATAGAAACTCAGACATAGATTCCTTCAGGAATGTTTTTGCGTATTTTTCTATGTGATTTTTCTGGAAATTTAGAATTTGGTCTAGAAATAATATTTAGTAATTCCCATAAAAATTTTAGAAATTTCTCATGATATTGTCCTACCAACTTTTATCGAATTTCTCCGTGAACTTCTACATAACTTTATTAGGGGATTCCTTAAAATGTTCAAGAAGATTTCGAGAGGTATGAGATTCCTTTAGGAAGTCCATCAGGGTTTTTCAAAGGCGTTCTTCAAATATTTCTCTAATTTTTTTTTCTAAGAATCCTCTTTCGATTACTTGAGTATTGGCCCAGAATTCCTTCAGATACTTCTTCAGAAATTCGACTAGAGATGTTTTTATAAATTGCTTCAGAAATTCATTTCAAAATTTCTTCATGAATTTCATCAAAATAGCTTCAAAGATTCATTCAATATTTTAAGAAATTCATAAGATTTTTTTTACGCGGATTTCTTCAGAAATTCTTCTATGTTTCTATCATAGATCGTACTTCAATATGTTTCAATTTTTCTTTACAAAAAATACCTACCAGATTGGAAAAAATCATATAAATAGTTTGTTAGGGGCGCAATATTAAAATATTTTCTATGACAGCGTAGGTTCCAGAACAGGGGCGCCCAAATTAAAAAACCTTGAGAAACCAGCTCATATTTTGCCATGATAGCACTGATGTAAATAGATCAATTACAAATAATATTGTAAACCTAGTGAAGGAAAGCGTTTTAATGGCATCCAGAAGTAGCAAAAGCGATTTGCAGAATTAGCGCAGTACTTTGCGCCCAAAAACTCTGAAAGCTTTTTGGTCTAACTCCTTTAACGTCCTCGCCTAGTGACCGTAGAGGGTAACCGGAAGAATCAGGGAATTTGCGTTTGCGTTTGCAAGCTACGGGACCTAAGCTGGTTACGGTATCCTTAATAGGTCCTATTTGCAACTGCAATAGCCTTTTCACTTCACGGGAAACGTCATTGTCACAAGTGTTCCAAGATAAACAAATTTTTCAACATCTTCAACACATCCTCATCAATCACTACCCAAGCACTAACATCACTAGGCCTGCCTCTGTCTCGACCCAATATCATGTACTTTGTCTTTGTAGAGTTAATCGTCATGCCTATCCTCACCGTCTCTCTTTTCAGAGGAGCATAAGCTTCATCCACTGCCCTATTTACGATCGATGCCGATGAGAGCAATATCGTCCGCAAAGACGAGGAGCAAGTGCGACCGTGTAATGATAGTGCCATTCCTCTACACACCAGACCTCCTAATCGCATCTTCGAGTGCAATATTGAACAGCAAATTTGAAATAGCATCACCGTGCTTCAATCCATCCAAGGTCACAAACGAGGTAGACACTTCGTCTGCGAATACTTGAATTTGATCCATCCAGCGTTGCGCATATCATCCTAATTGGATTCACCCGAAAATCATGTACTGGCATTATCTTCCAAAGTTCCTTTCTTTTTGCTGAATCGTACGCTGCTTAAAAATCAATGAACAGATGGTGAGTCTGCAAGTTATATTCCCTAAATTTATCTAGGATCATCCGCAGGCTAAACGGTTGATCCGTCGTTGATCAGCCCTCACGAAAAGCAGCCTGGTATTCGCCGACGAAGGACTCGTCAGGAGGTCCTAGTCTGTCGAACAGGACACGTGACAATATCTTGTATGCGGAAATAAAAAGGGTAATCCCTTTGTAATTGGCACACTCCAGTCTATACCCTTTCTTGTAGATTGGGCATATAAGGCCATCCAAAGAGCTGGTAGGTATTTTTTCATCCTCCCAAATCTTTACGATAATCTGGTGGATTCATTGATGCAGCTGCTCGTTTCCGTGCTTAAGAAGTTCGACCGGGATCTCGTCCTTCCCGGCAGCCATCCTGTTTTTCAGTTTCTTAAGAGACTTCTTAACCTTATCTAGTGTTGATGGTTCCACTGCATGACCATCATCCATTATGGTAATCCTGTTTCTGGGTGCTCCTTCACTGCAACCATTCAACGCCCCTGCCACCTGGCTGCCACTATTGTTTTGTCTGTCAGCAAATTTCTTCCCGGTCATTGCACATGGCGGACATTGGTGCAGTTTTGTGCCGCGCACCATTGACAGTTGGATAAAACCTCCGCATATCGTTCCTTTCCATGCTGTCTTGCGCTTCAGCAATCACACTCTATCGTGCTGTCGTTTTTTACTGCGGTGGATTCGCTTCTCTGCTGCTTTTGCCACCCTGTACCACTCCCTGTTAGCTCATTGTGACGTAGTGCTACACATGGCTTATATTCCTGAAGGTATACAGCTTTAATAAAAAAAAACAAAACGAAACAACTCGGAAAATTTCAAAGGTAATTTGAATTGAATTACCAGCTGCGTGTATGACTTGGATTCAACGGATCGAATTGTAGCTTCAGAAAGTATATGTACAAGTGTGTTAGGGTCTTCCAGGAATGACCAATATAGTTAATTTGTTACATTTTTAGGACACTTGTTTGAAATTTTTCGCATTATTTTAATTGCCAGCCCACAGCCAACAACCATA